>NC_132878.1:2275556-2395005 GCF_030463535.1 Salminus brasiliensis | reverse complement strand
CAGACAGAAGCTCATCTGGCCACTTTATTAGAAACACCTGTCTTGTGCTTCCTCACTGGCCACTTTATTAGAAACACCTACCTTGTGCTTCCTCACTGGCCACTTTATTGGAAATCCCTTCCTTGTGCTTCCACCCATTGGCCACTTTAATGGAAACATCCACATTGTGCTTCCACTCACAGGTCACTTTATTGGAAACCTCTAATCAATGGTCACTTTATTAGAAACACCCACCTTGTGCATACACTTACTGACCACTTTATTAGAAACACCCACCTTGTGCATACACTCACTAGCCACTTCATTGGAAACCCTTATTCACTGGCCACTTTATTGGAAACACCTGGTTGCTCTCATTGTCCACTTCTCCTAGAAGTTGAGAAGTTTCAGACATAACAGATTAATGGTCAGACACTAACAGTCCATTTTGACAGTCCAAACCTTAATATAGCATTCCCCCGAGGTGCACTGCGAAAGGCAATACATCCTCAGCCCATTGGCCGATCAATACCGCCCCACTGCCACTGAAGTGTTCAGTTTCCGGCACTTTCTCAGTGAATCCCCTGTGAGTTACAGCGGCTTTGTGTCTGAAGCCTTTCACAGTCAATACAGCCCAGTCCTGTACGACTGTGTCACTTTCTGACACTGTAATTGCCTCCCCAGCCACCAGCACCCCTTCAGCATACCCCCACAGCTCCGCCTCCTCAGTGTATATCACAATACCTACATTTAGAGCGTTATTAATATTCACTCTAATGAGAGACTGTAGCTCCGCCTCCTCAGTGTATATCACAATACCTACATTTAGAGCGTTATTAATATTCACCCTAATGAGAGACTGTAGCTCCGCCTCCTCAGTGTATATCACAATACCTACATTTAGAGCGTTATTAATATTCACCCTAATGAGAGACTGTAGCTCCGCCTCCTCAGTGTATATCACAATACCTACATTTAGAGCGTTATTAATATTCACCCTAATGAGAGACTGTAGCTCCGCCTCCTCAGTGTATATCACAATACCTACATTTAGAGCGTTATTAATATTCACCCTAATGAGAGACTGTAGCTCCTCCTCCTCAGTGTATATCACAATACCTACATTTAGAGCGTTATTAATATTCACCCTAATGAGAGACTGTAGCTCCGCCTCCTCAGTGTATATCACAATACCTACATTTAGAGCGTTATTAATATTCACCCTAATGAGAGACTGTAGCTCCTCCTCCTCAGTGTATATCACAATACCTACATTTAGAGTTATTAATATTCACCCTAATGAGAGACTGTAGCTCCTCCTCCTCAGTGTATATCACAATACCTACATTTAGAGCGTTATTAATATTCACCCTAATGAGAGACTGTAGCTCCGCCTCCTCAGTGTATATCACAATACCTACATTTAGAGCGTTATTAATATTCACCCTAATGAGAGACTGTAGCTCCTCCTCCTCAGTGTATATCACAGTACCTACATTTAGAGCGTTATTAATATTCACCCTAATGAGAGACTGTAGCTCCGCCTCCTCAGTGTATATCACAATACCTACATTTAGAGCGTTATTAATATTCACCCTAATGAGAGACTGTAGCTCCTCCTCCTCAGTGTATATCACAATACCTACATTTAGAGTTATTAATATTCACCCTAATGAGAGACTGTAGCTCCTCCTCCTCAGTGTATATCACAATACCTACATTTAGAGCGTTATTAATATTCACCCTAATGAGAGACTGTAGCTCCGCCTCCTCAGTGTATATCACAATACCTACATTTAGAGCGTTATTAATATTCACCCTAATGAGAGACTGTAGCTCCTCCTCCTCAGTGTATATCACAGTACCTACATTTAGAGCGTTATTAATATTCACCCTAATGAGAGACTGTAGCTCCGCCTCCTCATTGTATATCACAAGAAAGAATAAGGGAAGGATGGAAGAAGGGACAATAAGGGAAGGAGGGAGAATAAGGGAAGGAGGGAAGAAGGGAGAATAAGGGAAGGAGGGAAGAAGGGAGAATAAGGGAAGGAGGGAGAATAAGGGAAGAAGGGAGAATAAGGGAAGGAGGGAAGAAGGGAGAATAAGGGAAGGAGGGAAGAAGGGAGAATAAGGGAAGGAGGGAAGGAGGGAGAATAAGGGAAGGAGGGAGAATAAGGGAAGGAGGGAAGAAGGGAGAATAAGGGAAGGAGGGAGAATAAGGGAAGGAGGGAAGAAGGGAGAATAAGGGAAGGAGGGAAGGAGGGAGAATAAGGGAAGGAGGGAGAATAAGGGAAGGAGGGAAGAAGGGAGAATAAGGGAAGGAGGGAGAATAAGGGAAGGAGGGAAGAAGGGAGAATAAGGGAAGGAGGGAAGGAGGGAGAATAAGGGAAGGAGGGAGAATAAGGGAAGGAGGGAAGAAGGGAGAATAAGGGAAGGAGGGAGAATAAGGGAAGGAGGGAGAATAAGGGAAGAAGGGAAGAAGGGAGAATAAGGGAAGAAGGGAAGAAGGGAGAATAAGAGAAGAAGGGAGAATAAGGGAAGGAGGGAAGAAGGGAGAATAAGAGAAGAAGGGAGAATAAGGGAAGAAGGGAGAAGAAGGGAAGAAGGGAGAAGAAGGGAAGAAGGGAGAATAAGGGAAGAAGGGAGAAGAAGGGAAGAAGGGAGAATGAGGGAAGAAGGGAGAATAAGGGAAGGAGGGAAGAAGGGAGAATAAGAGAAGAAGGGAGAATAAGGGAAGAAGGGAGAATAAGGGAAGAAGGGAGAAGAAGGGAAGAAGGGAGAATGAGGGAAGAAGGGAGAATAAGGGAAGGAGAGGAAGAAGGGAGAAGAAGGGAAGGAGGGAGAATAAGAGAAGAAGGGAGAATAAGGGAAGGAGGGAGAATAAGGGAAGAAGGGAGAATAAGGGAAGAAGGGAGAATCAGAGAAGATTGGAGAATAAGAGAAGAAGGGAGAATAAGAGAAGAAGGGAGAATAAGAGAAGAAGGGAGAAGAAGGGAAGAAGGGAAGGAGGGAGAATAAGGGAAGGAGGGAAGGAGGGAAGGAGGGAAGGAGGGAGAATAAGGGAAGGAGGGAGAATAAGAGAAGAAGGGAGAAGAAGGGAAGAAGGGAAGGAGGGAGAATAAGGGAAGGAGGGAAGGAGGGAGAATAAGGGAAGAAGGGAGAATAAGAGAAGAAGGGAGAAGAAGGGAAGAAGGGAAGGAGGGAGAATAAGGGAAGGAGGGAAGGAGGGAAGGAGGGAAGGAGGGAAGGAGGGAGAATAAGGGAAGGAGGGAAGGAGGGAGAATAAGGGAAGGAGGGAAGGAGGGAAGGAGGGAGAATAAGAGAAGAAGGGAAGAAGGGAAGGAGGGAAGGAGGGAGAATAAGGGAAGGAGGGAAGAAGGGAAGGAGGGAAGAAGGGAGAATAAGAGAAGAAGGGAGAAGAAGGGAAGGAGGGAAGGAGGGAGAATAAGAGAAGAAGGGAGAAGAAGGGAAGGAGGGAAGGAGGGAAGGAGGGAGAATAAGGGAAGGAGGGAAGGAGGGAAGGAGGGAAGGAGGGAGAATAAGGGAAGGAGGGAAGGAGGGAAGGAGGGAAGGAGGGAGAATAAGGGAAGGAGGGAAGAAGGGAAGGAGGGAAGAAGGGAGAATAAGAGAAGAAGGGAGAAGAAGGGAAGGAGGGAAGGAGGGAGAATAAGAGAAGAAGGGAGAAGAAGGGAAGGAGGGAAGGAGGGAAGGAGGGAGAATAAGGGAAGGAGGGAAGGAGGGAAGGAGGGAGAATAAGGGAAGGAGGGAAGGAGGGAAGGAGGGAAGGAGGGAGAATAAGGGAAGGAGGGAGAATAATTAAGGAGGGAAGGAGGGAAGGAGGGAGAATAAGGGAAGAAGGGAGAAGAAGGGAAGAAGGGAGAATGAGGGAAGAAGGGAGAATAAGGGAAGGAGGGAAGAAGGGAGAAGAAGGGAAGGAGGGAGAATAAGAGAAGAAGGGAGAATAAGGGAAGAAGGGAGAATAAGGGAAGAAGGGAGAATAAGGGAAGAAGGGAGAATCAGAGAAGAAGGGAGAATCAGAGAAGAAGGGAGAATAAGAGAAGAAGGGAGAATAAGGGAAGAAGGGAGAATAAGGGAAGAAGGGAGAATAAGAGAAGAAGGGAGAAGAAGGGAAGAAGGGAAGGAGGGAGAATAAGGGAAGGAGGGAAGGAGGGAAGGAGGGAGAATAAGAGAAGAAGGGAAGAAGGGAAGGAGGGAAGGAGGGAGAATAAGGGAAGGAGGGAAGAAGGGAAGGAGGGAAGAAGGGAGAATAAGAGAAGGAGGGAGAATAAGAGAAGAAGGGAGAAGAAGGGAAGGAGGGAAGGAGGGAGAATAAGAGAAGAAGGGAGAAGAAGGGAAGGAGGGAAGGAGGGAGAATAAGAGAAGAAGGGAGAAGAAGGGAAGAAGGGAAGGAGGGAGAATAAGGGAAGGAGGGAAGGAGGGAAGGAGGGAAGGAGGGAGAATAAGGGAAGGAGGGAAGGAGGGAAGGAGGGAAGGAGGGAAGGAGGGAGAATAAGGGAAGGAGGGAAGGAGGGAAGGAGGGAAGGAGGGAGAATAAGGGAAGGAGGGAAGGAGGGAAGGAGGGAAGGAGGGAGAATAAGGGAAGGAGGGAGAATAAGAGAAGAAGGGAGAAGAAGGGAAGGAGGGAAGGAGGGAGAATAAGGGAAGGAGGGAAGGAGGGAAGGAGGGAGAATAAGAGAAGAAGGGAAGAAGGGAAGGAGGGAAGGAGGGAGAATAAGGGAAGGAGGGAAGGAGGGAAGGAGGGAGAATAAGAGAAGAAGGGAAGAAGGGAAGGAGGGAAGGAGGGAGAATAAGGGAAGGAGGGAAGAAGGGAAGGAGGGAAGAAGGGAGAATAAGAGAAGAAGGGAGAAGAAGGGAAGGAGGGAAGGAGGGAGAATAAGAGAAGAAGGGAGAAGAAGGGAAGGAGGGAAGGAGGGAAGGAGGGAGAATAAGGGAAGGAGGGAAGAAGGGAAGGAGGGAAGGAGGGAGAATAAGGGAAGGAGGGAAGGAGGGAAGGAGGGAGAATAAGGGAAGGAGGGAGAATAAGGGAAGGAGGGAAGAAGGGAAGGAGGGAAGGAGGGAGAATAAGGGAAGGAGGGAAGGAGGGAAGGAGGGAGAATAAGGGAAGGAGGGAAGAAGGGAAGGAGGGAAGAAGGGAGAATAAGAGAAGAAGGGAGAAGAAGGGAAGGAGGGAAGGAGGGAGAATAAGAGAAGAAGGGAGAAGAAGGGAAGGAGGGAAGGAGGGAAGGAGGGAGAATAAGGGAAGGAGGGAAGGAGGGAAGGAGGGAAGGAGGGAGAATAAGGGAAGGAGGGAAGGAGGGAAGGAGGGAAGGAGGGAGAATAAGGGAAGGAGGGAAGGAGGGAAGGAGGGAGAATAAGGGAAGGAGGGAGAATAAGGGAAGGAGGGAGAATAATTAAGGAGGGAAGGAGGGAAATACTGAAATACTGAGGCGTTGCTCTCCGGAACAGCAGGGGGCAGCAGAGCAGATCTGGCGCCTGTCTCGCTGATCTCCCCACTGAACCGCTGTTAGTGAAGCAGGATGGCGGCGTACAGGACTGAGAGCCGGGTTGAGCAGTTCTCTCGTTCCAGTGACATGGTCCCGACCTGGGAAAGACAAGAAGTCAGCACCGGGGTGAGTCCTTACAAGCAGAACTTTAGTCCCAGAGCGGCGAAACCCGGTTGGAGAGCTCGGTTGTGGCGCTGGGGGAGCTGAGCGGCGGTGAGACGGCACTTTCCTGCTAGCTGAGTTAGCATCCGGAGCTAACTCACAACAGCGGGATGAAGAAAAGGCCTTTAATAAAACTTCAGATCATGAGTTAATCAGGTTAAACAGGGTGTTGGAGATGTTTGGGGTTTAATATCTCTATTTAGATCTAAACTCAGGGGTAGGAGCAGGGCAGTTTCAGCTGAGTTTTAATTAATAAACATTTAATTAAATATTTAATAAACAAA
The DNA here is from genome assembly GCF_030463535.1 of Salminus brasiliensis. Classification (NCBI taxonomy): domain Eukaryota; kingdom Metazoa; phylum Chordata; class Actinopteri; order Characiformes; family Bryconidae; genus Salminus; species Salminus brasiliensis. The sequence goes on along the minus strand of NC_132878.1, from coordinate 2,389,076 downwards.
CATCTCCATATCTAATAATATAATACATATAATAATAAATCCTTCACAATCTATAATTATTTTAATGTTTAACAGTGCAGATAAAAGTAAAGGCAAGTCAATGCATGGTACACACCATAGGGACAAAAGTATGTGGACACCTGCTCACTCACTCAACATTCACTGTTTCTTCTGAAATCAAGCTTATTAAAAGAGCTGCTTCCTGCTTCTGTTGGATAAACTGTCTCTGCTGTCCAGAGAAGAAGACTTTCTACTAGATTTTGGAGGAGGAGCATTGCTGTGAGGATTTGATTGCACTCAGCAACAAGTGCTTGAGTTAGTGAGGTCAGGGTGTTGGATGATTGTGGCCCCCAACTCATCCCAGAAGTATTGGGTGGAGCGCCGTGCATTAATTAGAAGGGCTGTCCACAGACATGTGGACATGTAATGTTTAATAAATGTATAATGTCATTTAAAGTGTAGGCAAAATATTTAAGTACAATTTATAATCAATGTAAATAATTAATAATCGGGTGTATTTGCTATGTGAATCAAAGTATTTGATCAAGGGATGCTCTGATATGGGAATTATAAGTGGATGCAGATTTATCATGTTTTTGTACAATAGTACAAATATATAATAATAATAATAATAATACATTATTTTTGTGTATTTAGTGCATTCTCAGAAAGCTGATAAATATATTAAAATGAGCACAAACAATATTGATTATGTAAATAAGTGAGACAGCAGAATAAAGTACACATTAATTTAAAAAAATAGTATATAAAACAAAATGTGACAAATGTGTGAAACTGAGTAAATTCGTCAGGCACAATTATCATTTAAAATATTATATATAAACAACCTGATTTGGAATCTGTTGATATGGATTTATTTCCCCCTTCCTTAAAACGACTAATTTACATAAATCTGCCTATTCAGCCTAAGCAGTTGTTTAGCCCCGCCCGCTCATACTGAATTTACAAGGTGGGTTTCAGCCTGGACTGACTTTTTGATTGAGGAGCGATACAGGGTAGCCAATGAGAACAGAGCACATTAACATAGACCGGTCCTAAAGAGTAAGCCTGAGTAATTTAAGGGGATGAAGAGAGAGTGGGATGAGATGCTCAGTGATATATATATTTTAGGCTCCTCTGAAAACCTGAACATTAACTAACACTGATTTCTACACTGTGATTGCAGACCACCATCATGGCAGTGGAGTTTGATGGTGGTGTGGTGATCGGTGCGGACTCACGTACGACTACAGGGTATGGAGAATAAACTACTCAGATTATAATCAGGATGAGGATGGAGGAGGGTTATAGTAATGTCTCTCACACACACACACACACACACACACACACAATTTCATAGTAAAGACCATACATTTACTATAGTCAGCACTACAGTAATATTATTATAATTATTATTATTAATGTGATAATCTCATTAGTTTGAGGTATTATGTCGACATACTGAGAAACTGTCTCATTCATTTAAGGTATTAAGTTATTATTTTCAGAGACTATTGTGTTATTTTGGGACATTTACTCTAATTGCTAGTGAATTGCTAAGGCAGTATTTTATGTACTGTCTCTATTTTGAGATGCTAAGACAGTATTTTGAGTGACTATTTCTAGGGATGCACCGATCCAGCCTTTTCAGTTCTGATACCGATACAGATACATAACTTTGCATATCTGTCGATACCTGATACAGATCCGATACCATTGTTGAATTAATCAGCTGTATACCTCACCATGTTGGAGAGACTTAAGGCATCAGGATTGACTTAAACATTACTTTACTAACTTAAAGTATAAAACAAATTAACAAACTAAATTTTTCTTTATCACTGAAATAAACAATGGTGCAGGACACAGCATTCAAATTCAAACTTAAAACATATTAAAATAAATAAACTTTATTTACTGAACTGAAAATAAGGTGCTTCACTTTGTCAAAGACAAACAGTAATCAGTCTTATTTTTAAATATTTTGCATAATTCAAAATAAAATCCAGCAGCTGAAGCTGAGAATAAATAAGTAACTTGGTCAAACATACAAGCAGCAACCAAACATGTAAACATGTAGCGCAGTCTCACACCAACCAATTAAAGTGAAGGGATTGGTTTCATGGCTCAGCCTAATTCTCAAGTCAAGTCAAGTGGTTTTATTGTCATTTCAGCTACATACAGAGCAGACAGTGAAACCAAACAACGTTCCTCCAGGGCCATGGTGCAACATAGACACAGTGCATACAAGACACAAGTGCAACACAACACAACACAGACAGAGAATAATAAATAATTGGTGGTAGATCCAGCTAATTTTGTTCATATCGGGCCGATATCCGACCCTAATATCGAATCGGTGCATCCCTAACTATCTATTTCATTAATTACAGATGCAAAGACCATATTTGGAGATGCTTTCTAATTATTTTTAATTAAAAGGGTTATTAAGCAGTATGTATGTATGTAATGTGTATCTGTAATGTATGTAACTAAATAAATAAAAAAAAATCTTGTTTGTTGGTGTTTTTCCTCCAGCGCTTACATTGCTAACAGAGTAACAGACAAGCTGACCCCTATCCACGAGCGCATCTTCTGCTGTCGCTCCGGGTCTGCGGCCGACACTCAGGCCATCGCTGAAGCTGTCAGCTACCAGCTGGGCTTTCACAGGTAAGACTGCTCATCATCAGTCAAATGAAATGCTCCTGATGACTGCCCGGTCACTCTCCTGTAGTAAATAAAAGAATGAATTGTAATAAATTAATTGATGACTCTTATGGATTAAATATAAACATTGTTTTGTTGGTTTCTGCACTAAAACTTTAGATTAGCATTAGAACTGTAGATTAGTTTCAGCAGCTGGTCAGGATTATAGTTCGGCTCAAACGTGAGGGAAATCTTGATGTTCTACTAGCGTGACTCCGTCATCCACTTTGATTTAGCCTGACTGACTCCTGTCCCGTTTCTGTACCCCGCCAGCATTGAGCTGGATGAGCCCCCGCTGGTGCAGACGGCCGCCAACCTGTTCAAGCAGATGTGCTACAGGTACCGAGAGGAGCTGATGGCCGGGATCATCGTGGCAGGGTGGGATAAACGGAGGGGTGGACAGGTGATTTAAAACCACACTTGTTTCTGAATTCTCACCTAAAACCAGGGATTATAAATGATAAACTAGTTAAGTGAATGAATATAGAGCTCAGGACAGTGCTCACATATGCATTCATTTAGGAGTCAAGATGCTGTAAAGCAGCTCTCAGTAAGGGTGTGATTATTTTATCTACATTCATATTCTCATAAAAAATGTAGATGAAATGGTAAAGTACAGTTTATAATCAATGTATAATCAATTGAATAGTATGATACTATAGTATTATGTATTTATATTCTCAGTAAAGCAGCTCTCAATAGGGTTCAACTTTTATCTACATTTATAATGTTAGTGTGTTTTTAAAAACATCTGATTTCAATAAGATTTAATAGATTTAAATTAATTACGTTTTTTCCCTGTATTTTTGTCTTGGTATTTATTTATTATTTTATAAATATGTGAAAAAAAAGAAACTAATTCCGTGAGACATTTTCTGGACTGTTTCTACCCCTTATGGGATTATTGGGGACCATTTCCTCAGCCATGCTTTATTAAATATGATTGAATATTATTAATTATAAAATAAAATAATATTCATTTGTTTCAGGAATACTCAGAAATAATTTGGAATAAAATATTTTACGTTGACTTCCATTGAAAGTTAAGAAGGTTTTTCCTTCTCCATATTATAATATATCTATAATTGACGTTCTGCATTGATGAATATTTATTAGGGCTGAACGATATTGGAAGAAACTGACATTAAGATGTTTTGTTCTGTGACATTTGTTGCGATATTAATAAAATAAAATACAGGAATTTATCAGAATTCTTAAGTAGTCAATGAACCGATCATATCGTGATATTAATAAGTCCCTTCGTGTATCGTAGATTGGAGTAGAATAACTGAAATTGGGCAGATATGATCATGGAAAATGGAAACATTGTAGCATGACTTTTATTTAATTTGCCTTACATGACTCTAAACGTCCTGCGATGGGACTGTCGCGCATGTGTACGTTGTGACGGCGATGTCGAACGCTACATTGAGCAGCCCTGATTTACACCCCTGTTAATTATCAAAGTGCTGTTGGTGATCAAACCCCAACCAGCTCGTGTTCTTCCTGTCTCCGCTCACCTTGGCTCTTCACACCGTTCCCTGCGTGCAGGTGTACACTGTGCCCATGGGGGGGATGCTGGTGAGGCAGCCCGTCTCAGTGGGTGGATCTGGAAGCTCCTACATCTACGGCTTCATCGACTCCAACTACAAGACGGGCATGACCAAGGAGGAGTGTCTGCGCTTCACCGCTGATGGTGAGTAAGGGGTCCGGGAGGGCCGATTACACAGCTGAGAGGTCAGTCATGATGACCGGTTGGAGGTGTGATGTAGAATTAGATCACAAAATTTGACCTAATGCGAAGATTACTGTAAAATCTCATGACAGTAATATAATATAGTGGAGAAATGATAAGGTACTCTATCATCTCTATTGAGATATTAAGTATTTTATTTTAATTTAAGTCTTTAAATTTGAGATACTACCTTGTTATTTGGTCATTTAACAGATTATTTCTATTTTAAAACATTAAGTCTTTACTTTGTAAGAATAAATGTCATTATTTTGGGATATTAAATAGTTATGGAGATATAACTATACTAGTTATGGCAGCTGTTCTTTATGTCAGGATTTTATGATAAATAGACCAATAGAAATGCTCCAAAAGGACCTACTGCTGGAGAGCTACATGGTCAGAAACTACAACTACATGAACCTATGGGCACCATGCTGCCTAATAATGCCAGGTGTGGGCTAGAGGCATTGAGGAGCTGTGGGGCAGTGGAAGAACTGTGTTCACTGGAATGATGGTGGTGGAGCTCCATCCAGTCATTTTGGGATTGTTTGAGGATGATGAGGTGGGGTGGTGATCATCATAATCATTATCCAAAATCCTAACCTCACTTGGTGCTGGATGCAATCAAATCATCACAGCAATGCTGCTCTAAAATCTAGTAAAGTCTTCTTCCCTGAACAGTAGAGACAGTAACTCCAACAAAAGCAGGATCAGCTCTTATTTATTTATTTTTTTAATACCCTTGATTTCAGGGGAACATGAAAAAACATGAATGAGCAGGTGTCCCAATACTTTTGTCCACACTGTAACCATTACCTTTAGAAGCGGTGGGTCGGCTGAATGTGTGGATCTGTGGATTACTCCATTAAACCTCACCTGCTCTTGCTTCTCTGTCCGTCTCTGCAGCTTTGGCCCTGGCTATGGAGCGGGACGGTTCCTCTGGAGGTGTGGTCAGACTGGCAGCTATCACAGAGGCGGGGCTGGAGCGCAGCGTCATTCTGGGAAACCAGCTGCCCAAATTTTTTAGTGCTTAGATCTGTGGCAACATTCATTATTGGCTTGTAAGACATACCTCTTTTGTTAGATCAGTGTTCCACCCGAGCAGGAAGGCTTGTGTCCGTTAAGGTCTTGCATTACTACACCAGGTTCCTGGTCCCGAGGACTTCAGGCTCTGCACATTTGTTTTTGTGTGGTTTCTCTGCTCACACATGCCTGGTGGAGTCCAGGAAGGGCTGGCGGTGCGTCAGACTAGAGAAAACCCGGTGTGCAGGGCCTGGGGTGGGACTGGGAACCACTGCACTAAATAAAAAGTTGTTTTTGTTGTTATTGAATAAAACAAATGAATCCTCCTGACTGTCCCAGACTGGTCAGCTAAAAGTGAGGGTTTGTAGCCCTTCAGCTGAGACGCAGCTCAGTTCTTTGGTTCTACACTGGAGCTGATGAGGCTAATGAGCAATGAAAGCTTACACCAAGCAGCCAGAACATTAGCACCACTGATAGGTGAGGTAAAAAACAATGATTGATTGTTAAATTATCTTTGATTATATTATTATCTACAGGTGGATATGTTAGACAGGAAGTGACCAGTGGGTCACAGTTATTAATAATGTTTAATATTTAAGTGGTATTTTGGGAGGAGGAACAGACCAGAAGCCCCTCCTCCCTCATCTAACATCAAACAAATACCACCTCTACCAGTAGTCTCTTTCTGTACCTTTGACAAATCTGCGCAACCTTCCACCGTCCATCACTCCTGCCTCTGGACTGGCTTTCTACTGCCCACAAAGCAGAAGCCACCTGAACTCCAGCCCAGAGTAGTCCTCAGAGTCCCCGCCCCCTCTCAAATCACTATAGGTTGAAGGCCTGGTCCCATCTTTCTTACATAATATAAACCCTACAGGTTCCTAAAAGATCTTCTAAAGATAACAGAACCTCATCCTAAAGGTGAAGGTCCTTTTTTCTCTAGAACTGTCCAAACAAGCCAGGAGGATTTTTTTGTTTTGGAGATCTGAGACATTAGATTAGATCGGATAGGTCTGATGGGCTTCTGTCCTTTCACAGACTGGTCACCGTTCATAATGACCTCACAGGTCACGCTTTTTTGTCACAACCCCTATTCATCCCGTCGTGCCCATTATGACATCACAGGCTGCATTGTGTAACCCCTCTGCACCCCCTGCGATGACATCACAGGCTTTCTCAGGTGTGCAGCTCAGGTTTAGACTGCAGGCAATAACAAACACCAGACAGTTAGTAGTAAGGTAAGATCATAATAGTCTTTTAATTGTCAAACGTTTTGCATATCATCATTTCCCTGCGTCTGAAACAGCCACGGGTTACAGAGACAAAACTAAACTAAACTTGGCTTAAAACAGACGGTAAATAACGGAATTTTATCCACCGGGCTGCTCTCCTACCTGAAGGTTTCCAATCAAATCCGCGAACACGGCCCGGTGGACACGGCCTGAACTCCGTGCTGAGAGAATTAAGCGAGTTAGAGGAGCAGTAGAGTTTCAAAAGAAAGAGAAAAATAAAGGAAAAGGAGAAGAAAAGAATATGAAGTGTTCTCCTTTGGGTTTTAGTGTCCACGTCCCAGTGGAAGTGTTAGCACCCTGGGCAGACGAGGGGCTTCTGACCTCTAAAATCTTTGGTTTGGTTCTGTCGTCCTCAGCAGGCACACAGGGCAGATCTCTCACTGAAACGCAGCAAAACGCCTCTCCAAATATACAAAAATCTAACATCTAACTAACAGCACTGCGTACAAGGCACAAACGGCCACGTCCCAATTCCAATCCCCCCTCTCTCTTTCTCTATCTCTCTCTCATGTATAAACACCACCAATTATACACAGTCACCTCAGGATATGTACACACCATCAACACACAGGACAGGGATTATAGGGCGTATAAAAGCTGGGCTGGGATTGTAGTGGTAGGGGCCATCCTAAGGCACTGAGGGGCGTTGGGGTTGGGATTGTCAGCCCAAAGCATGATTCCCGAGCCTTCCTGGAAGGGCCCGGTGCTGCTCAGCCCGTTAAAAGGAGTCCAGGACTGAAGGATTGCACTAAGAGAGTTTCTGTGTAAATAGCCCCCCCGAGAGACGGAGCGTGCAAACCTCTTCAAGCTCACTGCATCCTTAACGCTCACACATCGGTGCTGCTAAGAGGGTGCAATGGTGCGAAAAGCACACAATGTGTGCATATGTATGTGTGTGTGTTCGCATATATGCCCCCCCCCCTCCCCCTCCCCCCTCCCCCCAGAGTAATATGAGGCACGTTAAAATAAACAACTCAATAATAGCTTCCATCGTATTTTTCGGAAAGGGTCACAAAGTGTAGAGTGGGCTTTTTCTGACCACCTTAACCATAGTGAATAGCTTTTAAGAACCTACAAGAATCCACCCAAAAAATTATTCAATTCAACTCCATCCATTCAGTCTGGCCCGTAATGACATCACTGCCCCATTCGCCATTCGTCCGGTCCATTGCGACATCACAGCCCATTTCGTTGCAACCCCCAAAGTCCATAATGTCATCACAGACTGTCTCACTTAACCCTCTTTCATCCAGTCCTTTATGACATCACAAATTGCAACCCCTGTTCGTCCTGCTGTGCTGTTCATAATTATGACATCACAGACTGTGTTGCGGAACTCCTATTATACCTTATACCATTAAACAAAAAAAGATTCGCCCGGTCCGTTCCGGCATCGCAGGCATCGTCACGTAACTCCAATTTGTTCTGTTCATGATGACATCACAGGTCGTTTCACTGCAACCCCCCTCCCCTCAGTGCTGTCCGTTATGACATCACAGATCGCTTTGTGGCAGCCCCCATTCATTCCGTCATGTCCGTTATGACATCACAGGCTTTGTCATGTTTGTTCCGTCCGTTATGACATCACTGACCTCAGTGGAAGGATATCACAATAACATTTGAGTTTTGAAATGTAACTTCTCATCGATAAGCCCCTTTGATCTCATTAAAGTATGTTTACATTGGTAAACAAAAAATGTAAACATATTTGAATGAAAAAAGACCTGGTTTCTAGCTGTCTGTTTGGGTGCATCTTATCAAAGTGGGTGGGGCAGGGAGGGGCAGGGAGGGGCAGGGAGGGGCAGGGCGGGGTGGGGCAGGGAGGGGCAGGGCGGGGTGGGGCAGGGCTGGGGTTATAAGATCAGCATTTCATTTCTAATATAATTTATATTTATCTGAGCTGAAAGCAGTCAGTGTGGTATATAATCGGAGTGATGTAGAACCAAGAACATTTGAAAAACATAAAATATCAAAGAACTGAAAGGAAGCAACACCTCGCAGGAAGAATCCCGGGCTGCAATGATCTCAACACAGCGTCAAATGAAGGTTCGAGGGGAACCTGAGGGGAGGAAGCTTTAAAGAACCACTATTTTGCATAAGAAGACGCTGCTTTGCCATCCAAACCAATATACGCAGCATATCAATAGGGAAGACGTTTAAACATAAAGGAACATCAAAAAGAACTTCTGCAATCAAATCTTCACCTTGAAACCTGAAAACGGGTATCGTTACACCTCTAGAAGGATCCATCCAATCATCCATCCAATTCACTCTCCATTATGACCTCTCTGAACAATTCATGCACCTTAATTAAGGCCAGAGCACAGCAACCAAACATTCAGTGACCGATACAGACATGCAGATGTTTGCAGATGTTCTCACAAATGTGCAGAAGAGAGGAGAGAACGTTCCCAAACCTTGTTTTGGTTGGAATGCTCTGGCCTTAAAAGTGTACTCCTGTTGACCCTGTCCATTATGACTGGATGATCTCCAGTGAACTCCATGGAAGGATCTGATCCGTTTAACTCAATATCCAATCCATTACGACATCACCGATTCCTACAGCCTACTTTCCTTCCCACTGGTCGGCATAACAGACGATCACACAATCCAATCAGGTCTCCATCGGCGTGGTGCGTTCCTGGGCTTGCAGGGCCTGAGGTCGTTCTCCGGAGCTGTTTTGGTTCTTCTCAGGTGGGCTAGCCTGGCGGTGAGGAGGCAGATAGTATCCAGACTGTTGGTTCTGCTGTTTGCTCAAGCTTTGCCTGGCCTGTTGGTTCTGGCTGTGGTTCTGCTGGGACCCGTCCTCCGCCTGCCCAGAGTTTGGATTCGGATTGTACCAAGAGTACCTCGCCCTCGCGTGGCTCTGCTGAGCATGACCGTCTTTGCGGTCCCCGTTTGCGCTGTGCTCGTGCTGCATGAACCCGTCGAATGGGTTTCGTCCTCGGTTCCTTGATCTCTGCCGGTTGCCGCGGTTTCCTCTGTTTCCATGGTTGCGCCTTTGCTGGTGATGGCTGTTGGGCCACTGGTTCCTATGGGGTAAAGGCGGGGACTGAAAAGTGTGTACAGAACCCATGCCTGAAGAAGGACAATCGTTCCCGTCCAGCGCATCTGGACTCCCTGGGCTTTGGCTCTGGTTGGCTGATGGACCCCAGTGGAAGCCCCTGTGCTGGGGGTTTCCCTTAAACGGGAACTGCAGCTTCCTCTCCAGAGGTGGCAGGAAGCGGCCAGTCCCGGGCAAGAACGGTCCATTCGGGGTGCGAGACGTCTGCTGGGTGGAAGCGTTTGGGAAGCGTCCCGATCCGGGGCTGAAGGGGTTGTTTTGGGGGCGTCCTGCCGGAGGGGTGTAGGTCTGGGGGCTCATGTTGCTGGACTGGGAGTTCATGCCCCGGCGACGCTTGGGGTCGAGATGTTTGTCTGGGTACTGCCACCTGTGGCGACCCCGGCGATACCCGAATTCATCTTCGCCATGCTCGTCGCCTTGCCCCGCCCAGTCTTCGCCTCTAGCTCCGCCCTCATCAGTCATGGAGTCCTCCTCACCCTGACAGAAGCAATATGACCATTATCAAAATTGGTGGACTTCCCCTTTAACTGTAAAAGCTATTTGAATATTTATAAATAAGAAGTGTGTGTGTGTGTGTGTGTGTGTGTGTGTGTGGGTGTGAGTGTGGGGGGGTCTCACCTCCAGCTCCACTGGAAATATGCTTTCCATCTTCACCATGCGATCCCTGAGTGATCTGATCTCCTCGTCCTTCATGTTGTTCTGGAGCTTCACCTCCTGCAGGATGTCGGTCAGTTTGTCTATATGAGCCTTTAAGTCGCCCATATCGGTCTTCCGTCCCTCCACCCCTCGCTCTCTCGCTCCTCCAGCAGCCGGGGCGGCCCTCTCCTCCACATCGCCCCCTGCTCTCTCCCTCTCTCCCTCCTCCTCTCCGATGCCCACCGTGTTCCACACCTCCCTGGCCACAGTCCTCCAGCTCTCTCTCTCCTGAGGGTCCCTCTGGCCATACGTCCGGCAGAGTTCCTTCATCCGCACAATGGCCAGAGCCTCGATCTCCTGCCGCGAGTGGCGAAAATCTCCCAGAGCCACCTGCAGGAGGAGAAAAGAGGATGAAAGGAGAAGCAGTTAAAAAAAAGGAAAAGGTGGTTGCTAGGTTGTTGCTAGGTGGCTTCCATGGTATTTCAGGTCTATGAGGCTGCTATGCTGTTAAGCAGATGCTGTCATCCCAGGCGATAGCTATGGTGGCATCCTTATTGGTTGCTATGCTGTTTGTTGTTGCTAAGCTTTTGCTGTGGTGTTCAAATGTGGTTGCTATGGATTTTCTAGACGGTTGCTATGCTGTTCCAAGTAGTTGCTGAGGGTTGCTAGTTATGGTGTCCTAGATGGTTGCTAGGATATTGCTACTATTTAGATACTATACCATGTGTGATAGTTGCTGTTTAAGGTGGTTGCTATGGAGCTTCTAGACAGTTGCTATGCTGTTTCAAGTGGTTGTTAAGTGTTGCTATGGTATTGTTAGGTAGCGGACACAGTGGCCCAGGTAGTTACTAGAATGTTGCTACATGGTTGGTGGATGGTTCATAGTGTGCTGCTAGCTAGTTACTATGTAACCATGTTTAATGGTTGCTAGACATGGATGATGCTGCTATGCAATTCAGGGTGGTTGCTACAGTGTGTTTCTTAGCAATTGCTAGAAGGTTGCAAGGTTACTGCTAGATGGTTGCTGGATTGTTGGTAGGGAGGTGCGTTCTAGGGACGGATGCAAGGCTACTGCTATGCCATTTAAAGTGGTTTCTATGTTGTTGCTATAGTATCTCAAATAGCTCCTTTGTGGTTGCTATGGTATCCCAGATAGTTACTAGGATGTTGCTAGAGAGTTGGTAGGTAGCCAGGGAATCAAACCCTGGTCTGTCACAGTGGAAGGCGGTGTTATTACCCACTGAACCTCAGTACCGCTGAGCCCGGTGCGATGTATCGCTGCGTGCAGCTGCGTCAGTTCTCACCTCGTAGCAGATCTCTTTGACGGCCTGGGTGCGGAGTTCATCCAGGCTGGGGTGTGTTTTGGACTCTGCACTGGCGGGTAAACGGCGCCGCTGGGGGATCTGATACACACGAAGCGGCTCACGCCGCTTTCCACTGCTCGGCAAACCACACTTCTTCACTATGGACTGCACCTGGACACACACGCACAGATCAGTCAGTGGGTGGGGTTAAAGGGTGGGTCAGTGAGTGAATGGGTGGGTTAAAGGGTGGGTCAGTGAGTGGGTGGGTTAGTGAGAGGGTGGAAGGGTGGGTCAGTGAGTGGGTTGGAGTGTGGCTCAGTGAGTGGGTGGGTTGGAGGGTGGGTCAGTCAGTGAGTTAGTGGGTGGGTTGAAGGGTGGGTCAGTCAGTGGGTTAGTTGGTGGTTCAGTGTGTTAGTGGGTGGGTCAGTCAGTTGGTTAGTGGGTGGGTAAGTAGGTTAAACTTGGTCATTGCTCCTTTACTTTTAATGGAAGTCATTGTAAAAAGATGAACAAATGCCAGATTCACATGATGGCAAAAAAAGGGGGTTAAAAATATTACACAATAATTATATTAATATTAATATATAATTATATAAATATTAATGATTGCATACAAGATATAGAATATTTATGTTATTATATTTTGGTGTTGGATTTTATAATTCTGTATTAATACTGTTGTATTTACTATAATTTTCATCTCTAATTTCTCTACTTTGAAATCTTTACGTGACTCTCAGTTCAGGTCAGTTCCTGAGGGAAACCTTCCTGTGTGTTTGGATCACTGTCTTGTTGCATGACCCAACTGTACTTCAGCTGTACTTCAGCTCACAGACAGATTTGTGTTTAGGTTTGGGTTGGAGGTGTGATGTTACTCAATGTTTTAAATGAGGGGAACTCAGACAGGGGGCAAATACTTTTTCACAGCACTGAGCACGAACACTGCTACCCTACTTAAAACATGAGACACTCTAGCAACATGCTGAGTGCACAACTGAACCCCCTAACTCTGTAGTGATACACTGATGCTATGCATAGGACAGTGTGTGTGTGTGTGTGTGTGTGTGGGGGGGGGGGGGGGTTGCATTTGCTGTAAATGTCTTTTGACTTGAAGTACAGTATGAAAAGAATGTGCACACCCATAAAACAGCCGTTAAATGAGACACACACTACAGTGAACCAATGGGGCAATATTTTACCAGAGGGGAATTCCACCAGGGTTTATACGGAACGCTGATGAGGGTAAAGTGCAGAATTTAATTTTATTTATTAATTATTTTATTTATTATACTTATTTAATTCACACACTATATGTCCAAATGTTTGTTGACACCACTTTTAATGAATGCATTCAGTTACTTTAAGCAGCTCACATTGCTGACACTGATGAGCAAATGCACACACAGCTTGTCTAGTCCCTGTAGAGAAGAAGTACTGCCAATAGAATAGGACTCTCTGGAGCAGATTAACATCATGACCCTATCGGCTCCATGCTGCCTAATAATGCCAGGCGTGGGCTAGAGGGGTATAAAGCCCCCCAGCATTGAGCTGTGGAGCAGTATGTATATACACACACAGCAACCTAGCATGCACGTGCTAAGAGTGCACGTTTACAATGAGCATTGTGTTTCGAATATAAAATAAGAGCTACTAGAACATGGCAAGCAAGCACAGATATGAATTATTTCGTCACATGGCTGTATGTTCTGAGCTTTTTTCATACTATTCTGTTTGGATGCATCATGGCCACCAATCATGGCATAGTGACACCCATGATGATGTACTATCACAACTAGAACCTTTCAGTAAACGTCCTGTCACAAATATCTGAGCTGTGAGAAACAACAAAAAGATGTCTGAGAGACTTTACTCTTGGCTGTGTCCAAATACTTACGTCACATGGCCTTTCCTTGTCTGCATGCCTTGGTTTTGCCAGATCTGTATCTCCTGGCCTCAGTGAACACTGGCAGATCCGACCAGCAAGTGGATCCACATGAGATACAGATCAGGTAAAAACAAGTTGAGGAGCTGTGAGGAGCACTGTGAAATTCCCCAGTGTGTTCGACTGTCCCCTGCCTGATGCAGTAGGGGGCGCTCTGGGACGTTAGTACAGTTTTGGTCACCAGGACTCCACTGACTGTCAAACTAGGTGATGCTTTTGTGTGTGTGTGTGTGTGTGTGTGTGTGTGTGTAAGAAGGAGAGAGAGACCTTGTTGGCTGGTAGTTTCTCTCTGAGTGAGGAGATGAGCCTCCAGCTCTCCTCACACGAGCGCTTATCCGAATCATCACCACTATCAGAGTCTGCATACTGCGAGAGATGAGAGAGACAGAGAGAGAGAGACAGACAGACAGAAAGGGAGACAGATGGAGAGAGACAGACAGACAGAAAGGGAGACAGATGGAGAGAGATAGACAGACAGAAAGGGAGACAGATGGAGAGAGACAGACAGACAGACAGAGGGAGAATTAGATGTCATATAAAGGGTAAGTCAGTTCTTCAGTGTGAGTCACGCTGCACCAGAGCACACTAAAGGATGAACAAGCACTCCAGGGTGTGTGTGTGTGTGTGTGTGTGTGTGTGTGTGTCTCACCAGTCTCTGCTGTTCCAGGAGCTGGTCGGCCTCCTCCTTCTCCTTCCGATACTGGTTCTCCAAATCCTGCAGCCTGAACACACACAGAAAGTGTTTGTGTGTGAGTGTGTGTGAGTGTGTGTGCGCCTCTCTTGCTCATTCATTTCTCTCTCCTTTTGTCTCCTTTCTCATTCACACCCTCTCTCCCAATCTCCTACTGACCCCACTTTATTTCTCTGTCTCTCCTTGTCCTCTCTAACTCCCAATTTCTCCTTCATCTCTCTCCTTGTTTCTCCCTTTCATCTCTCTCAGCTTCTTTCATCTCTCTCAGCTTCTTTCATCTCTCTCCCTATTTCTCCTTCAGCTCTCCTTCTCTCTCTTTCTCTTCTCTCTGTTATTTCACCCTGTCTCTCCTTTTCCATTTCCATCTCTCTCTCTGTCTCTCAACCCATTTATCTTTATCCTTATTTCTCCCTTTCATCTCTCTGTCTCTTTCTCTCTCTGTTATTTCTCCCTGTCTCTCCCGTTCCATTTCCCTCTCTCTCTCACCTCCTCTCCATCTCCTGTTTGATGTCGATGCCCTGTTTCTCCAGCAGTTCTTTCTGGGCGTAGCTCCAGTCCACCATCTCCCCCTGCTGTTCCTGAGTGGCGCTGCGCTCTCTCTCCAGCCTCGCCTGCTCCGGGTGATTAAAGCGAAACACGTGGTTCTTCCCCATCACAATGCGGTTACCTAGAACACCACAAAACACACACACACACACACACACACACACACACACACACACACAGTCAGGATGTCTGAATTCAGTTTCACTCAGGGAAATCAGAGGTCTCCCCCACAAACACTAAATCCTCAAAATAAAAATCATGATTGTGTTATAATAATGTGTTAATTTATTACTGACTCATTTAAATAAAACAGGACTAAATTGCACAGTGAGAAATACTGACACTGCAGATCAAAACAACAAGTATTTATGTTTTGCTATTAATATTAATTTATTATTATTATTATTATTATTATTATTATTTATTGTTATTATATTGACACAAGTGTTTGTGTGGGGGAATGCAAGTTCCTCCCACAATTCCCTCATACCCCACCAGGGGGTGTCAGAGTTTGAATACCTGTGAATAAAGGGATGTGGTGATAAATGGTAAGAATGCCGTGGCTTTAAAAGCTAGTGTGATTTCTGTCAGAGGAAAAGTGTCAGGACAAACACTGACTAACTACAAGCACTGCAGCTCCTTTCTGACCACATTAAACACTGCCTGAACTAGTTAGCTTCTTCTAAACCCACAGCACAGACAGTGTTCTCCTATCGGCTGGGTCCTACAAATTACCCATACAAAACATACATACACACATCTAATATCTCGTTAAATGTCATGTTAATCACGTAAATGTAGCAGTTCCACTGGCAGCAGAACAGCTCCAGAGCACGATGCTACCACCACCAAGCTTAACAGTCAGTATAGCATTCTCGGGGTTGAATGCCTCACCTTTACTCTTCCAACATGCCTCTGGTCAGTGTGGCCACATTTTCAGTCTGTTAGGAGGAGTAAAGGCGAGGCACTCAACCCCGAGAACACTGTACCGCACTGAAAGCCTAAAATTGCCATGATCTTCATCTCCATGATGTGTGTGTATTTTATCAAATTAATATTGTGATTTTTTTGTGGTATTGTAATGTTATATTGATACAATAACCCCCCCCCCCCCCCCCACACACACACACACACACACACACACACAGTACCTTGTTTGAGGACGACTCCTTCTGTGATCTGCTTCCCGTTCACATACGTCTCAGCTCCCACCAATGGCTCCAGAGTTACAACCACTGAACACACAGCGAGCGAGTGAGCAAGCAAGAGAGAGAGAGAGACCGAGAGATAGAGACAGAGAGGAATAAGTTATAATTACAATAATAGAGGCACGTTCACCCCACCAATTAGCATAACCAGACAAGCTGTAGTCCACCATGATCACTAACAGGAAGTTAAGAGGTCTTGGTATTTCTAGGAACTTTCAGCAGCACTGAACTAATAATATAAGAGTATGTACAGATATTTTTGATCATGTATGTATAATTTTGACCATTGATTTTAGACTCCCCCCATAAAAAAAAAACCCACTGTACCAACTGTTAAGCGTGGTGTTGGTAGTATCATGAGACATGTTTATGTGCCAGAGGAACTGGTACACTGCATAAAGTGGACACACCACTAAACACTAAAGGAGCTGTCCAGATATTTTTGACACAACCCTGTGTTGCTTCATTAACCTGTGAGCACATTCTAGTTTCTGTTTCTCTATTAAAGATAAAGATAGAGGTATATGGCCATGGAGACGTTCAGTAGTCTTTCATAGACCTGCTTGGACTTAACTGATAGCAGTTTGGCTGAACGTGGCTGTTGAGGTCAAAGGGTGGACCTACTAATGTCCAGCCAGCGCTACACGACTGTGTGCTTACCCTCGCCGTTATCATCCACTTCACTGCAGAACACACAGTGCAGCTCCTTTATAAACTGACCACTGAGACGAATATCCACATCTTCCTGTCCAACCCTGCAACGCGCGCACACACACACACACAGCATATCAACACTCAGAACACAGACGCTTTACTGAACACATATTGTATGTTTTTTTCTGTTTACCCAGAAATCAACGACTAAGTCAGTTATCACTCACTACTAACCGACGAATAAACAATCACGTGGTGGTTTAACGCTCTGATTCTGTAAGTGCTATGAATAACTGAAGTATGGGCCCATACATACATACAGGCCTTTAGAGCCTAAAGGGTTCAAATATGATTGGCATCAGATGTTTAGATGTTTAGACTGTTATTTCAATGTCTGATTATGTATTGATTAATTTAGGTGATATCAGCATTTTACTAAATATTCAGTAACTACAATAATCTACCTCAGTAATTCATATGTAATGTGTCATTTAAGGGGGAGGGCCTTTATAAAGAGTCAAAAGAGAATCAGCGAATCATATTGTAAAAGAGTCATAAGAGAACCATTTCATTAAGAGTCTCAATAGAATAACTGGATTGTATTCATAAAGTCATAACAGAATCATTTCATAAAGAGTCAAATGAGAATCACTGAATCGTATTCTAAAAGAGTCATTAAAAAGAGTCAAAAGACCAGGTCTGTATCTGCGGAGCACTCGGATTCACAGTGCAGGTCCGTATCGGATGTGTCTGCCTTCAGTACTGACTTTAGCCTTGAGGGATCTCTAGACTCCAGTCTATTCACAGCAGATAGGGATATTCTCGGAGTGTCTGCTACATGCCATAAATCTAAATGTAGATGTATGTGATAAGCGTGAAAGCGTGTAAGCGTGGTGTCTGAACACCTGCAGCAGCAGAGCAGCAGGTTCGGAGGAGATGCTTATCTCACAGGTGTATCAGAGGGATCACACAGCCGGTTTATCACCACAGTATCAGAAAGCCCTCAGTGATCTGAATGTACCTGGTCACTCCGTCCTTAATGTAGTACAGCAGGCACTCCGACATCAGCGGATCTTCATTCAAGTTCACCAGGTGGGGAGTCTGAAATGCGCACACACACACACACACAAATACATAAAAGTATGAGAACACTGTGAGATGAATGTAGAGTTAAAGTGAGAACGATAGAGAGACACTGACTTTCTTTGGAGAGAAAACTCCAACAGTTCCTCCATCCTCTCTGATAGACACACCCATCTCGGCCAGCAGAGCCTCCCTGCTCACACACACACACACATACAGAAAATGTAAAGCAGCATGTTCTGTGTGTATATGTACACATAAATTAAAGTTTACAGATACATTTGTGTGTGTGTGTGTGTGTGTGTGTGTGTGTGTGTGTGTGTGTGTGTGTGTGTATATTCTCACCTCTCCTGCCGGACAGATTCTGTTTTGCGCAGCTTGTCCTCCCACGTCTCATTCAGCTCAGCAATGATCTTCTCCGTTTCCTTAAAGAGAAGGAGAGTGAGAGAGTGATAGAGAGTGAGATAGAGTGTAAGAAACAGTGAGAGCAAGAGAGTGAGAGAGAAAGTGAGAGAGTGTGTAAGAAAGAGTGAGAGCAAGAGAGTGATAGAGAGAGAGTGTAAGAAAGAGTGAGAGCAAGAGAGTGAGAGAGAGAGTGAGAGTGTAAGAGAGTGAGAGAGAGAGCAAAAGAGTGTGTGTGTGTGTTACCTGTAGTCTCTCCACTGCTTCTTCTTTGCTGATGGGACTCATGTCCTCCATTGGTGCATCATGGGTAACTGTGGCCCCAGGGAGAGTGGGCTGCTGGGATACGCCTGGACCTCCAGCCACAGCAGGTCCTGAGAGACACATGTATATATTTCTACATTTATATATTTATTATATATAACAACAGCCACGTTACCGGCTGCGTCCTTACTGCGGCTTGGGTTTGTTTGTTTTATTCTACAGTTATTAATATTCTACAAAACATTTTACGTTAAATTATGAATCTTATTCCTAAACATCATAATTCAATCACTGAATCGTTTCATAGAGTTATATAAGAATCAATGAATCATATCTTAAATAGTTATAAGATAATTACTGTATGATAAATTAAAATAATCATAAAAGGATCATTTCACAAGAGAAATAAGAGAATCAATATTTTATCTTAAGAGTCTTTAGAGAATTAAGAAAAAGTCTTTAGAGAATCAAGAAAGAGTCTTTAGAGAATCAATAACGGGAATAATAATATTCATAAAATTCCACACAAATCATATTTGTCTGCTGTACTTTAGAGCCATAAAAGAATCACTGAATCATATTTTAAAAGAGTTGTAGGAAAAAATTCACCTGAATAGAACCTGTGTGTGTGTGTGTGTGTGTGTGTGTGCGCATGTTACCTGCAGCAGTGATGAGGTCACTGAGGCCCTGGGCCAATAGCAGCTCTTTGAGACGGTGCACTTCCTCTTTAAGCTCACGGACCAGCCGGGCGTTCGGGTCTTCATTAATGACAGCATTACAGCGGATCTGCTTCGCACGGTCCGCATACCTGAGAGAGAGACAGCGTGTAGTGAACGAGGAGGTGAGGTTTATGAGGGGGTTGTCTGAAATACTGTATTGGATAATACTGTATACTGGATAATTCCTCAAAATGTTTCCTGACACTAAAATAATTGTTTTTACTTTTACTGATGATTCATACCGGATTGAAATCACTCCACAATTCACAGTGGACTGAATTACCAACTTCCCTTTAGTCCCAATAGTTAAACACACCGTTTCTGCCACTGTGCCTTTAAGACTGATGAGGAGAGCTCTTTGCTAATTGGTTGCCCTGTAAAACACCTCATACTAAAAGCAGTCTGGGCTAACACTGTGTTGTAGAGGGCGAATGGGTAGGCTTATGTAAATGTAGACTCCTTACCTGAGTGTACTGAGTGTTTCCTCATAGTTGATGTCTGCAGGACTCAGGGCGGCAATCATGGCAGTGCGAGAGTTACCCCCTGACACACACACACACACACACACACACACACACGGTAAACAAATAAGGCACATGCAAAATACCAACACACACACGCAGTTGTTCTTTACAGTGCATCAGATTTTCATGATAAACGGACCAATAGAAATGCTCCAAAATGACCTGGAATAAAAATGACGCGGCCGTGTGTTATCGCAAATAACATCGCGACTGTGATTTGATTGCAGCCATTAGACCAAATGAGAGATGCCCTGAATTCAGTCAGATCCTGCCTACAAACAAAGCAGTTTACAGATAAAGTCCCGCCCTTCAACAAAAAGAGCCAATCAGCTTGCTTGTTTAAAACTGAAGTTCTTAAAGGGCTTTGGAGAACCTTTAAGAAAAGTTTTTATAAGAAAAGGGTCCTTGAAGGTTCCTCAAAGCACCCTAAGAGGTTCCTTCACAGTTCATTAAGGAACTTAATACTATTTCTAACAGTCAGTGCAGTGTTGGGAGCGCTGCATGTGATCCACACAAAAAAACGTATATATATTAAAAATAATAAAATAAAATACATATATATATATATATATATAGACTGTTGTCCAATGAAAAACATGTATCTCCTAACTTTACAGGAGAAGGCAAAAACGATCTCTAAGGCAAAAACGAACTCTAAATGGAAGCATTTCTATTGGTCCATTCATCCAGAATGAGTTATTTACACAGTGTACAGAAGCAGCTACAGAGTTAATTAATTATAATATAAATATATAATAACATAAATATAGGTATTAGGACATGGATAGGACACATCTCAACCAACCAGATTGTGAGGTCAAAAGTAACTGTTGCAAATTATTATATTATAAATACTTGATTTATTTATTTACTATTGCCCTATTGCTCATTTGCACAGAATTTTTTGGCACACTACGCACTTTACCATCTTTCTCAACCATATGCTCATCTCAACACCATCTATACACTATTTGTTATATATTGTATATGTGTATATATTTTTATTCGATACACGGGCTCGACAAGCCGCCCGGCCATTCACCCTCTCTGCATCCTGGGAGCTGGAGTTGGCTGCCGTGTGTGTGCTCACTGCCCCTAGTTCACTAGTGTGTGTGTGTGTGTGTGTGTGTATTCACTTCCACAGATGGGTTAAATGCGGAGGATGCATTTCGCTGTACGTAGTACAGTGACAGATACCTGCACCTTTACCTTTATTATTCTCTGCATATTTCATTTAATCCTCTTTGTTTAGACATTTCCTTCATCAAAACTCTTCACTATATATTTACACACTATAGAAATATTATATACAATAGTAATGTATTTCGCTGCTAAAAGTAAGGCTGACCGAACATTTCACCATACCCCCACCCCTCTCTCTATCTCTCTCTCTCTCTCTCTCTTACCCAGGTTCTCTCTCAGCAGCCAGGTCAGCACGGAGTCTCTGTAGGGGATGAAGTCTGATTTCCTCTTCTTGGTGCTTTGCTGGAGTTCATCCAAACAGGAGCATAAGGACAAAAACACCAGCTCTCATGTGAGAAATCTGCTCATACTAATAATAATAATAATAAGAAGAAGATAATAACACTATCTAGAACCTCAACACCACTGCATCTCAAGAACACTACCAACTAAGCTAAGAACAAGGCCAGTTAGGCTCTCTGGGACTGATACAGATGGCTGCAGCATCACCAGTGGTACTCACTATATGGACAAAAGTATTGGGACACCTGTTCATTCACTGTCTCTTCTGAAATCAAGGGTATTTAAAAGAGCTGATCCTGCTTTTGTTGGAGTAACTGTCTCTACTGTCCAGAGAAGAAGACTTTACTAGATTTTGGAGGAGGAGCATTGCTGTGAGGATTTGATTGCAATCAGCGACAAGAGCACCTCATCCCCAAATCATCCCAAAAGTTCGGGATGGAGCTCCTCCACCATCATTCCAGAGAGCACAGTTCTTCCACTGCTCCACAGCTCAATGCTGGGGGGCTTAACACCCATCTAGTCCACGCCTGGCATTATTAGGCAGCATGGTGCCAATAGGGTCATGATGTTGATCTGTTCCAGAGAGTCCTAATCTATTGGCAGTACTTCTCTACAGGGACAAGCTGTGTGTGTGCATTTGCAGAATGCAATGTGCAATGTGTGCTGCTTAGAAGGGGTGTCCACAAACTTTTGAACATGTAGTGCACATCGATATCATATCATTATGCAAATGCTTCTATTCAAACTAGCCCTACATACAAATAATATGTGGGTGATACTGTGTGAAACAGGGACAGTGTGTGTGTGTGTGTGTGTGTGTGTGTGTGTGTTTCTCTCACCATGTCTGCCAGTGCGGAGATGACTTTGCCCAGTGTGGTCAGAGACTTGTTTATATTTGCACCTTCCTGCAAATCACACAACAAAAACACTCAACATCTTTAACCAGTAATATCAGACAACACAGACAGTAATACAGACCAGTAACACACACACACACACACACACACACATACTATATCACTTCATCAGCCATGAAACTGGGATGAGTGACAAACTCTGTTCCTCCTAAAATGAAAATATAGTTTTATTGAACATTTGATATTTAATTATCTGTGGAAATCCAATCTCTAATGACAAATATCAGAATATACATATATATATATATCAAAAAATAGCATTTGAATAATAAAAATAATAACAATTATATTCATATAATAATAAAGTAATAATGATAATAATAAACATAATTATGAATATTAATAATACATCTTTATTATTGTTTTTCTTGTTTGTTATCTTGTAAAATCAAATTTCGATGTAATTAATACTCTAATTACAAAAAGAAAACTATAATTCGAATGAATAATAATAACAAAAATAAATAATATTTAATAATAACATTAATTATTGTGTAATGTATTTTACATATCTTTAATTACATAACAAATAATTAGAATTAATAATAATGATTATTATTATGATTATTTTTTTAAATGATTTGTTGTTTTGTAATTTAGGTAATACAAAACAAAAAAAATAATTGTTTCATTGCATAATAATAATAATAATACTAATAATGATCTTAGTATTAATTCATATTCATTATTATTGATTAGAATGATATTTGTTGTAATTAAAGATTGGATTAGATAGTAGCACAGTCTCAGACGACGGATATACAACAAAATATGAAATGAAATAAAGGATGTACTGTGACATCCATGCTGATCAGATATGCCAGATAACTCATTTTAATAAGAGGCAGTTTCCATCAATCAATCCACCCATTCTGGCAGGTCAGAAGAATTCCAGTGTCTCAACATTACCTTCACAGCTGAAACCAGGCCTGTGAATCTGCCCTGAATGGGCCAGTCTCTCTATTCTCTCTATAGCTCAGCAAAGTCAACTGTGGGCAAACCAGTAACACCTTCCCAATCCCATTACCCATTTCCCCAGTATGTTCAATATTTCCTCCCAGGAAGGTCGTAACAAAGCCCTTTAACGATCAGGGGTCATTATAAGGCCCACTCTGTACCACTGTGAGAGTGTCCAGTAAAGCTAATGCTATTACTGTATTCCTGAACACCCAGTGAGCTGACTGACCACCTGGTATTCAGGGGACAGTCTCCAGTCTTCACACACGTCCCATCAACCCCACTACCGTATCTTCCGTCGCACCATGACGCAGTTTTAGAGAAGAATCATGTGATCAGTGGCGTGTTCGCACCTTTAACCTCATGCCTTTCGCTCCAGACGAATCTGCTCTTTCACTTCCTGCCAGATCCACCAGGCTGATCTTGCTGACCTGAGAGAACAGAGAGGAGAAACAGGTTCAGAGGAGACACATCAAATGTAGTCAAACACTGCAGAGCGTAACAACCACGATTACACAGATTAAGGGGGTTTTATGTACAAACTGCCAGCAATTAGAATAGTTTATTAATTTAATAGTGATTTATTTGTCCTTATTAATAATTTTCCACAAAATACAAAATAGAAATAACAGCAAAACAATAACGAATGGAAACTAATAGAAGCCTTAAATTAAATTAGGAAAAAAAAGAATCAGCCCTGTCCTACAAAAAACGTGTATCTCTATTGTTGCCGTTTTCACTTTTCTCCATAATATAAATCATCAGAATTTCCTGATGAATGGACCAATAGAAATGCTCCAAAATGATCTGGAGTAAAATATTCATATATGTTTTTGCTCTTGTTTTTGCGCGAGAGCGGTGACATGTAGGCGTAAGTGTGGGTGTGTGAGTGTTTGGGTGAATGTGTGCCACACCTTTTCAGTGTCCAGGTTGGTCATCTGGTCGTGGCGGCGCTGGGTGAACAGGATGGTGAAAACTGCATGAGAGCGACTACTCGTTTCATTCATATTAGTAGCAGCAACCGTTCTACAGAGAGAGAGAGAGAGAGAGAGAGAGAGAGTTCAGCCATGTTCATCTCCTCCACTGCTGTTTTCTCTCTTCACTGGCTTCCTGTAGCTGCTGCCCAGGTCATCAGATTCAGACCCCTGACTCTGGCCTACAAAGCCAAGACTGGACCAGCCAGCCCCTCCGTAGTTGATGGCGATGGTCAAAAGCCGATCTGCACCAAGAGCCCTTCCAGCTTCAAGTACGTCTCGGCTCGACCCGCCATCCTTTAAGATCCACAGAAGACGAGCGTCCAGACTTTTTACTGTCCTGCACCGAAGTGGTGGAACGAACTTCCCCTGGGTGTCCGAACAGCAGCAACACTTGCTGTCCTCAAACCCAGACTGAAGACCCTCCTCTTCTGAGAGGACTCAGTGTGTAGAGTGTAGAGTGTGTGGAGGATTGGGGACTCCAGACTGATTCTGTATTTAGTCTAAGATTAGAGGATCTTCTGGATATTTTGGAGTATTTTCTGAGCAACAGTAAAGCTCTGGGGTAAGCAGTTCTGGAGAAGAGCGTCTGATAAACGCCTTCAATGGAAATGGAAATGTAGAGAGAGAGCATGTTGCTGCTTGGGAATATCTGAATATCTCTGGTGGTCTCGAAATGAGGGGTGTTCAGGTCAGGGAGGGACGATAGCCACTCCCCCAGTTGCGGCTCAGGCTTTATCTCGCCAGGTTTAGCTTTAGCTTTAGCTCTCCATGTTGCTCAGACTGAAAAAGAGGGCGGAGCCATGTTAGGTGTGTGATTGGTCGGGGGTATGCTGATGTAAACCTGACCCACTTTTAGGACCGCCCATACCTTTGGGAAGAGATTCATAAGACACACTGTGCATTTACACTGATCTGAGTACAGTTTCAGCATGTCTCACACACACACACACACACACTCACACACTCACACACTCACACACACACTTAGGAAATAAGGAACTATTAGAGTGGTTTCAGAGCCTCAAAACCCAATTAAAAGCATGATGCTTAAACACACTAGTGGGACAAAAATATTGGGACACCTGCTCAATCATTGTTTTTTTCTGAAATCAAGGCTATTAAAAACAGCTGATCCTGCTTTTGTTTGAGTAACTGTCTCTACTGTCCAGAGAAGAAGACTTTACTAGATTCTGGAGGAGGAGCATTGCTGTGAGGATTTGATTGCATTCAGCCACAAGAGCGTTTGAGAGGTCAGGATGTTGGATAGATGATCACCCCATCACCTCATCATCCCCAACTCATCCCAAAAGTACTGGATGGAGCTCCACCACCATCATTCCAGAGAACACAGTTCTTCCACTGCTCCACAGCTCAATGCCCTCTAGCCTACACCTGGCACTAGGCACGGTGCACATCTGAGTCAGCAGTGGGTGCAGCTTAAAGTAGCTGAATGTATTCGTTAGCACAGTTTGATACCTGGCCTTGTTGCCACAGTCCATCAGGTCAGCGATGTCACTGTAGCTGGTGACGGCCATCTTGGAGAGGTCTTCGACATAGGGGCCCATAATAGGGTGCTCTCGGACCCTCAGCGGGCCTTTACACTTGGGGTTCAGCAAATCCCTCACCCGCTCACAATAAATCTCCATGTAGGACACCTGCAGGAGGAACACACACACACACCATCATCATACTAGTTCAGGCAGGAGGACTGAGGGCTACCTACAGATATTTCTAATAGATTCTTGCTAAATGTAGAATGGAGGGCAACAGACATATAAACAAACCGCTAAATGCTATTTTGTTAATATTCCACAACTGTAAGTTACACTATATGGACAAAACTATTGGGACACCTACATATTACACTTACAGGAGCTTTTATGACATCCCATTCTAAATAATATATATAATTATAATATACAAACAATCAAGACAATAAAGAGCAACAGAAACTGATGTCCTGTAAAAAAACATCCCTTTCGTCATGTGGAATTGTTTCACTAAAGCTGAATAAAATAAAATGTATAAATGGCGAGAGGCAGAAGACGAGTTTCTGAGTGTCCACCTTTCTGAGTGTTCACACAAACCCATAGACGGGGGCATGAATCCACCAATTACAGATGACGGAAAGAGGCAGAGACGAGTACGTCAACCTGTCTTCATAGCCTCGTAACTCCGTATGCAAGTTACGTTGTGTGGTTGGTGTGGCGCAACAGATAACGCCACTACCTGCCAGTGAGCTACCACACCACGTGGGAGACTGGGGTTCGATTCCCGGCCTGGGTGACTATGCTACGCTACACCAATAAGAGTCCTTGGGCAAGACTCCTAACACTACATTGACCCACCTCTGTAATACCAGTAACCTTGTAAGTCTCTCTGGATAAGTGCATCTGCCTTAATGTAAATGTAATAAATGAGGGCGGAGTGGGAGTTGACAGATTTAGGTGGTGTGAACAACAAGAAACTGAAATTATGAAACTGAGAAATTGAATTTAACTCTGCTAGTTATCATCTGAAAACGTCACGTGACCGAACAGGACTAGACAACACTGTGCAAACCAGTGGTGTGATGAACTGTAGCTGATCTGTGATCCGTACGGATAACCCTTCATGGTTCGGGATGCATGTGACCCGCGGATTAACTGCCAAAGTTTAGCCACTACAGTGTGGAACAGTTTTTTTTTTACTGTATACAGTGACAATGTTCTAAGTCTGGACGCAAAGCTGCAGTGGAAACACACAGTTTTATTTTATATTCCTTTATTGATCTTTAATTAAAATTTTATGATGATGTTGGTTGTTTTTAAATGTTTGTTTTCTTATTGTTTTAATAAAATTGGAGAAATATATTCAATAAATAATTCATTCAACAATCCAATTCAAATATGCATATTTTATTTTCTTATTTTATATTTTTTATATTTATTATATGTTATATTTTCTTCTTCTCTGGCTCATTATTTCTTTTCATTTTACAACTACTTTTTTTGTTTTCTCTCACTAATTAAATCTTAATTAAAATAAGATCATATGATTTACTCTTATTTTATTATCTTGATTGTTGATTAGTTATGATTTTTTTTTTTTTTTTTCCCTGTCTACTGTTAAAACCCGGCTACATGGAAAATGAGGGTCACGCTCAGTGTGCTTTCAAAAGCAGAACCGTGGGTTCTGTAATCCGGTACACCCTCAGTACAAACGGCATTCACACACAAGCACGTAGTCACCTACTTACACAGGACCGAACACACACACACTCTTACCTCCACGGAGAAGGACAGGTCAGGGTCGGTGTTTTCTGCTGTCCGTTTGAACAAGTCTTCACAAAGCTGCGAGAGAACACACAACACCAGAGTCAGCAGCCTGCAGCAAGATACCTGATAAACTAACGGCTGAATGATTAGCCAAACACTACGACCACTATCTGAGCTGACTGAAGGATCACTAATTAACGATATAGTGTAGTAATGTAATTACAGTCCCATTCCACTGAGTCCAAACTGCTAGCCTGGCTAAAATCAGATGAATGACAGCTAATGGGGGCCTATTCCACTAACATTCACTACTAGCAGTGAATTCGGGCTAGTTGTTAAAGGCAGAAGAATATATGGTAACTTGTTAATAAAATATCTAATTTTAATAGATAATATTAAAACAAAATACTGTAAATATAGACTTGTTTTGTTGAGCACAAACTGCTAGCATGGCTACAAGTCAATGAAAACGAACACAGGCCTATTCGGTCAACATTCGGTAATGGCAGTGAATTTGGGCTATTTGTCAAAGTCATGCTAACAGAAGCTAACTAGCCTCAATCAGTTTCTTTTAATTGTTCAACAAACAAGAATAAACAAATAAACAAAAAAAAAAACCTTTATATTTACTGAAGATTTATTTGTTTAGTTAGCAAGGCGGCTAATTGAACCTGAGGTAAAACACACAGAATCTTCAATGGTTAACAGAGCTATAATGAAACTCACTGTTAATTACCATGCTAAACAGGATTAGCCAAAAACTAAAGCCACAATATGAGCTAACTAGTGATTTAATAATATTAATAAACAATATAATTTAACTAAATATATGATAACCAGCCTGTAATGGATCCTCTACCAAAAATAAATCAGGCTAGTTAGCTAGCATCTAATCTGCCACGATTCAATTCTTATTCACTGTTAGACATGTTAGCAGTTTAGGCTCAAAGTAATTAGACTATATACTAGTCATTTTATTTTCTAAACTGTTATAAACAAACAAACAAAAATAAACAAACAGAAAAAACATGAGGTATTTCCTAAAGACTGAAATCTTTGTTAGCCACACGGCTAACTGAACCTGAGGTAGATTTAACAGAGCTATGATACCTATGATACAACGCACTGTTAATTAGCAGGATTCACTGGATTAGCCAATATGAGCTCACTGCTTCATTTAATAATGTTAATTAACAGCATAATTAGCAGAATATATGCTAATCTGCCTCTAATGGATCCTCTATAAAAATAACCAGGGTAGTTAGCATCTAATCTGCCAAGATTTAGTACTAGCAGTCAATTTAAACTGATTATGCATGCTAACAGAAGCTAACTAGCTAACTAGTACTAATTAGACTATATGCTAGTCATTTTATTTTCTAAACTGTTCTACAAACAAACAGAACAATAAACAAACAAACATAAACAGGTATTTCCTGAAGATTGATTTGTTTTAGTTAACCAGGCGGCTAATTTACCCTGAGGTAAAACAGAGGTTAGCAGAGCCATGATACAACACACAGTTAATTACCAGGCTAAACCGGATCAGCCAAACACTAGAGCCACAATATGAGCTCATTAGTACTTTAACAATGTTAATTAAAATCATAATTAGCAGCGTACATCTTCCAAGTATGAAAGCCAATGCCTGCAAGTTAGCATCTCGTCTGCGAGCACTTACTGTTAGCAAGGCTAATATAAAACTGCCTGATTCTAAGGGGTGGAATATTAAGAAAAATGTCAAATTAACAAAATAATTAACAGTATAATAACTTTAGTGTAATTCCTAAAACATAAAATCAATACTACTGCTAACAGAGGCTAGCTCTTCTGCTTACATTCACTGTTAGCATTCTGTGACAAAAAGGAGGGTATTTTATTTATTTTTATTAGATCAGTTTTTTAGTTTAGACAAATTAAGCTACTTATTTCCGAGGTTAAAGTCAGGACTGTCTACGAGAGCAAGCAAAGGCAAAATAAAAAAAAATCTGTTTCTAAAAACACAAAACACAATCCTACTTTTAGCTTCTTTATTTCAGACGCTTTCTAAATGCAGAATCTCTGCTTTGCTCTGTAAATCTGCCGTCTGGCCTTCAGAGACCGGGACTTGAGTAAATGTGCAGGTTTAATGGTTTAATCTGTTTCTGGGAATAGAGTCTAAATCAGGGTCTTGTTTAACAGGATTTAGACCACGTGAATCTGAGACTGAATTCCGCTCCGTTAACATTAATAAAGGCGTCTCAGGCCTCTGTTTGACGGTACTGTCTACTGTGTTGGGTCGGTTCTTTGCTGGTGGTTCTGAAAAGAACACTCTCTGTACGCTGTTTAATCTAATCAGCCTGCGAACAACAACAAAAGAAGAAGTCTTGAGTATTAGACAGATCTGATTAGGACTAAATAGGTTTGTCACACTAACGTAGACGCCGTCTTTCCTCGATATGAATAGGCAAAAATAACAAAGCCAGTCTCTGCTTTACCCAGACGCCCGTATGCCACCAAAACACCCCTTTAACTTCTCACCAC
This sequence comes from Salminus brasiliensis, assembly GCF_030463535.1. Taxonomy (NCBI): domain Eukaryota; kingdom Metazoa; phylum Chordata; class Actinopteri; order Characiformes; family Bryconidae; genus Salminus; species Salminus brasiliensis. The sequence goes on along the minus strand of NC_132878.1, from coordinate 2,359,167 downwards.
AAATGTAGCCGATCATACAAAACACTTCCAGTGTCTAAATATGGCTTTTTGTAGTTTTACACTGGAGCTAAAAGGCTAATGTTGCTTACAAGCAATGGGAGCTTATGTACACCAATTAGCAATGGTGTCAAACCGTGTGGAGGTGTTCAGCAATTTCAGCATATTAATCATCTATAAACTCAGTAAACTCACTGTGATCTATAAGCACAAACTATATGAACAAGATTCAGATTTTAAAACATACATTTATTTTCTTTGATAAATTTTTTTTTTTTACACCAAACTTTTTCCAACCTCTTTTTAACCCCCCAGAATTAAACAGGCTACACCTATAAAACAGATGCACCCTTAATAAATAATAAAACTGCTTCTATGAGCTATGCACCAGAGCTGCTAACCGACTAAAGCTGGCCATTAACAGGTGAGTTGAGTCAGGTGTGCTTGAGCAGGAAAAGCACATAACTATGGAGAAATTCGGCCCTCCAGGACAGGACTTGCCCACCGCTGATATAGATGAAGCACTTTTAGCTCCATAAAGAACCATGTTGGTATTAGAGATATGTGGGAGTGACGAATTCCTGCATCTCTATTACAAACATAGATCATTATGGAACCAACAACCAACTGAAGCGCCTTTATTAAAATATTAATTCATTTTTTAAATCATATATTTCTAATTTTACTAATTTCTGCCCAATTTGGAAGGCAAATTACCCAATCCCCGTTCATGCGAACTCCCCTATCACTAGCAATGCTCCCAATACTCAATACTGCCGCTGATGCAGCATCGCTAGGTAGCCATCACGGCTCCTCTAACAGATGCCTGTGCTGTCCAACACACCAGGAGGGATGTGGGGAGGAAGTGCTGTCAAGCCACCCCTGAGAGAGCAAGGCCGACTGTGCTCACTCTGATTCCGGATGCTGATGGCAAAGAGCATGACTCCCTCGGATCATGAGCTCTGTTCTGATTGGCCGTCTTATATTGAGCCTCATTCTAAAAGCAGTCCAGGCTGAAGCATTACTTAAAACTGAATGGGCGGGGCTTAACTACTGCATTTTTTCCCCCAGAAGATACAGGCCCTTTAAGGTGCTACTATTATTTTTAGCTGTGTGCTATACAGTGCTACAAAGTGCTAACTGCTGGACTATTTAGCCTCCCTTAGCCTCCCCTAACTCCCCTAACCTCAGACACCAATCATGACTTGGTTGGAGGTCGGAGTTTTGGTCAAAGTGTTGCTTTAATGCTTGGCTGCGTTACCTGTGGTATGATGCCCTGCTGGCCCGGTTCCTGTTTGCCCATCATGGTGTAGGACTTGCCCGCTCCGGTTTGTCCGTAAGCGAAGATACACACGTTGTATCCTTCAAAGGAGTGCAGCAGCATTTCCTCCCCGATGTCCAGGTAGACCTGCCTCTGAGACGCAAACGTCGGGTCCTCGGCCTGCGGGCAGAAAGGGGTGACCAAGAGAGGCTTTCATTTCACTGCAACAGGCTAACAGAGATGAAACCACTCTTCTCTTCTGATACCAATACTGAAATGTAGAGTATCATCTGATACAATCTGATATTTCTTTTTTAACCCTTTAACAGGCGTCGTAACCGCCTGGCAGACCTTTTTTTGCAGTCATATTACTGTAATAAAAAAATCTTTGGCTGCTTGACCTTATTCTCCTCATTGAATAGAGTGTGTAATGCCGATTACGTCCCCTGGGTGGCAGAGTAGTAAAAGGATATTATTGAAAGTTGTAATACTACTGTAAAATTACTGTAATGCTGTTAATATAGTCCAGTTCAATTGAGCACAAACTGCTAGCATGGCTAAAAGTCGTTGAAAATGAATAGAGGCCTATTCTGTCAACGTTCAGTACTGGCAGTGAGTTCGGGCTATTTGTCATAGCCATTAAATACAATCAAAATAAAAAATAAACCACTGTAATTTTGTAAATATAGTCCATTTTTAAGCCCAAATTGCTAGCATGAATAATATAAGATATAATAATATGAATAATAGCTGATTAAGATCTATTCCACAACATGTTTCTAACAGTAAACTTTGTCTAGTTGTTAAAGTTAGCAAAATATATGCTTACTACACTATAACCTCTAATAAAAACAAATTCAGGGGAGTTAGCATCTACTCTGACAACATTTACTATTAGCCATGCTAGCAGTTTGGGCTCAATATAATTAGACTATGTTCTAAAAACTCTGGGGCCTCAAAAGTTCACAGAGCTATGACACAACACACTGTTAATAACCAGCTAAACTGGATTAGCCAAAAACTAGAGCCAAAATATGAGCTCAGTGGTGAATTTAATATTGTTACTTAACAGCATAATTAGCAGTGTACTTCTTCCAAGTCCAAAATAACTGCATAAATGACAGCTAATGAGGGCAAGTTAGCATCTAGTCTGCTAGCACTGAAGCTAATAGAGATTACACCACTCTTTCTTTTATGATACGGATACTGAAATGTAGAGTATCATCCAATACAAGCCGTATTTCCTTTTTAACCCTTTAACAGGTGTTGTAACCGCCTGGTAGATCTTTTTTGCAGGCAAGTTGGTGTAATACAAACTCAACAAAAATCACTGAATAGCTATAGCTACAGCTATCTAGATAGGGATACCTATAAACATTCGAGTTTACTCTAACATGTATATGAGGCTGTACGTGAAGGGATGGACGCATCTGTCCATGTTTTTTTAGGACAGTGAACCTGACTGTATTGTAGTTCTGTTGTATTACAGGGACTGTTCTGTAGTTCTGGTTAGTTCATGCCTAGAATAGCCCTAACTGGGCGAACCAGCTGGTTGAGTTCGCTTATTTAAACTAGCTTTAAAACAAGTAGCTTTTTAACTGAAGATTTTTCAGGGTTCGCGCTCTCCTTGGAAACATTTTGAAAAGACTTTTCTGAGACATTTTCCATGATGTCGGTATATGACAACAAATAAGTCTCTGAATTTCCAGATGTCTAGATTTTCCTGGCTGTGTGGGAACCCATTCTTCGCTGAAAGGAAAATCGAATAAACCTTGTAATAGACTTTTTATTTATCACACATACAGCCAATCAGCCAAAACATGTTTGGTATCTCTGTGCTTTTCTATTATTATTATTATTATTATTATTACTACTACAACAAGCTAGGCTAATGTTGCTAACAATCACGGGACTTAAAACTGTCACCAATCTCACCTTGGTAAACACCAAAAATAATTTAAACAGCTACATAAATGAGTGAATTAGTAGAACTGCATGGATGGACCCTATTTACACATTTAAGCTAGAACTGGAACTACATTATCATCCTCATAACGTCCTGCACTGTGGAGCTATTCCCCATTCAGACAGGAGCGCAGTGCGCGGAGTGATACCACACACTGTGCTGAGGTGAAAGTGGTTCCGGTTCAACTCTGTGGAGATGCTCAGGTTTTTATTTATGGACTAAAGTAAGTTTTATGTTTGTGTTTTAAACCATATCCATTAAAAATGGACATCAGAAGTGTTTCGTTTTGAGATTGGTGACAGTCTAAGCTCAGTGTTTGTTAGCAACATTAGCATAGCATCTTGAGTTATAAACTAAAGAAAAACATGTCAGATGCCAAACATGTCTTGGCTGATCACTTGTATCTGGGATCAGTAATTAATCATGTTCAATTAGATTTTTTCACCAAACTGTTCCTTTAAGATGAGCATCGGTTAAACACTAATAATAATAGAGTAAACGAGGTTCTTCAGGTGTTCTTTAGTCACGGCAGCTAAACTAAACCGACACAGCTCGATATAACATACTGATACACGCCTACAGGAAGCAGATTGCAGATTTGGTGGTATAAGTATAAGCCAATCAGATCGGCTTACCGTGCTGTGTGACCAATAGGAATAGTCGAAGGTGAAGTTTTTAGGAGCATCTTTGGGCTGTTTGGGATTGATGATGCCTGAAAAACAAACAAAGCAACAATAAATCATTTAATTAAATCTTTCAGACTGAATCATGAAGATGTGATTGTGGTGAAGCTGAATCGCTCTGAGCAGGAGCTGTCCTGAGATGTGATCATTTGGCAAAGTGATCATTGTTCTGTGACTGAATCGTCCGGAGACGCGACTGTGACTGAATCGTCCGAAGACGCGACTGTGACTGAATCGTCCGGAGACATGACTGTTCTGAGACTGAATCGTCCGGAGACGTGACTGTTCTGAGACTGAATTGTCCGGAGACGTGACTGTTCTGAGACGGAATCGCTCGGAGATGGAACTGAATCGTTCGGAGATGTGATCTGAGGTGTGATCTGAGGTGTGAATCATTCTAAGATACAATCATTTAGAAATTCAACAGAATCAAATCTTTGAGACCGAATCGAATAAGTTCCCAGTAAAATCTTTTTTTGTTGGATAAAAATCAGGGAGTTTGTGTGTGAACGTCTTTATGAATTACAGTATTTAAAGTTTACTCTTTACACTTTACTGGTTATTATAATTGTTCTGAATGCAGTAAAATCACTAAATTACATCTCAGGACTTCTCGAGGTCAGAAATACACACTTTTACCTCCTGATCTACTCAACTCTCTTTATAATCTGCTCTCACTCATCAGTTTAAAAGTCAGACGCAGCACACAGTGTTGACAGAGTCAATACCCGTCTATACACACACACACACACACACACACACACACACACACACACACACACACACACAGGCCAATGATTGTTAAAACTGCACACACTCCAGCAGAGCAAGGTTTCCTCTCCATAGAGATTCTTTTCACTGCCTATAGAAAATCACACAGAGTGGGCCTCTCCCCTCCTCTCTCTCTCCCCATCACTGTCTGCCTCTCGCTCGCTCACACGGTCTGCCTGTTTGCAAGTGGGCCTCTCACCCCCGCCCTCTCTCTCTGTGGTGTGAAGGCTGTAGTAACGCGTCCTCTGGGCTGAAAAACTGTAATGATTACTGAAATGTTCGAGAACTGATAAGAAGCTTGATTCTGAATCATTAAATACATTCAATCAAACCGTGGTGAAATGTAAGATCTGAATCATTTACTAAACTTCATTAAACTGAATCTTTTACAAAGTGAATTGTTTTAAATTTAAATCTTTGAAACTGAATCACTCAGATGTGATCGTTCTAAGACTGAATCTTTCAAAGATGCAACTGTTCAGAGAAAGAATCATTCTAAGATATGACTGTTCTGAAAAGAAATCATTCTGAGACTAAATCATTTAAAGATGCGATTGTTTGGAGAATGAATCGTTCTAAAATATGATTGTTCTGAGAATGAATCGCTCTGAGACTGAATCGTTTTAAGACACGATCGCTTAAAAGATGCACCATTCTAGACTGAATCGTTCTAAAATGCAATTATTCTGAGATTGAATCATTCAGAGATGTGATTGTTCGCAGACTGATTCGTTCTAAAATGTGATTTGTCCAAGGCTGAATCATTCCGAGATGCAACTCTTCTAAGACTGAGTCAATTTGAGACGTAACTGTTCCAAAACAAATCTTTCCGTCAGTTCGTACAAGGAATCATTTTGAGATGTGATTGTTCTGAGATTGCAGTTTTGTGATTGAATCCTCACCAGATTTAATCTTTGAAATTGAATCTTTTCTGAGACTGAATCATTTCAAGACTGGACAGTTTTGAGATTCAACAGAATCATTTGGAGGCCGAATCGCTGTCTCTAGTTGATGATGGTTTCTCTTGTACAGTTAAAGGCTCGGTGGTTCTGGGGGGATAATGAGAACAGCTGGTCTTGGATCAGTGTGAATGGTGTTTAAAGGGAAGCCAGGGTGGAAGAGGAGGGGGTGTAGGGGGTGTAGGGGGAGGGGGGACTTTAAAGAACAAAGCTGTAATGAGTAATAAAGCAGGAACACACACACACACACACACACACACAACCACACACACACATGTCTGTGCTTGTACTGGAGAGAGGTCAAACCAAATACATACCGGCAGCCCACCACATTCTTAACATAGAGAGAAAGAGAGCGCGCGAGAGAGAGAGCGCGCGAGAGAGAGATGGTTCGACACCTCTGGAGGAACGGTGGAAATGGTGTGTAAGAGGAGGAGAATGTAGGAGAATGTGTGGTCTGGAGAGCACTGCCAGCGCTAACACAAACCAGCTACCATTGCATTTCCATAACCAACACAGTGCAGAGGCTAACACAGCACACACCCCAGCTAAAACACACACACACACACACACACACACAGTCCTTTGCTCTCTTTATCAATGCTAACAGAGACACATCACTTCTGCTAGAGCTGCACTTCCCTTAGCAACCCAGCACAGTAGCTAGCAGTGTCAATGTAGCACCAAAGCTAGATAGCTGCACTATCTGTCCAAATGTTTGTGGACACCCTCATTAATAAATGCACTAAGCTAATGTAAGTTAAGTAAGCTACTTATTGCTGAATGCAATTAAGTCCTCACAGCAATGCTTCTTCTGTGGACAGTAGAGACAGTTACTCCAACAAAAGCAGGATCAGCTCTTTTTAATAACCTTGAAGAAACGAGCAGCTGAATGAGCAGGTGTCCAAATACTTTTTTTAATACTCCACTTTTTAGTTTATTTTCCCTGACGTTTGAATGTCCCTCTTTCTCCCAATTTTCTCTAGCAATGCTCCCGACACTAGGAGGGTATGGACCGGCTCCTCCAGAATCCTCTCTAAGCATCTGATTCTCTCTAAGTTCTGATGTTCTGCACCTGGTTCTGATTCTATACATTTGAAGGAGTAATAATTGTGTGTGTGTGTGTGTGTGTGTGTGTGTGTGTGTGTGTGTACGAAACTTACAGGTGGACTTGTCCTGCATCTGTATCACACACTTTGCGTTGCGGTTGATCTCGCGGTTGTTAAAAGGCCGAACACGCACTGCCACCTTCACTGAAGACGCCATGACGACCAACAGATCAATCAGCTTTCAGCACCTGGAGGAGGAGGAGCAGAGATTTAAACATCTTGATAAACCACACACACACACACACACACACACACACACACACACACACACACACACACAGATAAATCCAAAACCGATAATCAATAAATCCCTCTGTGTAAGTGGAGCTGATGTCTAATCAGTGGTATCTGGGCAGATTCAGCTAAACCTGTGGGTTAAGACAGTTTCATGAGTAAACTAGTTCTAGAAGTTCTAGATAAACTGTGAGTGTAAGTAGTAGCGTGAGAAAAATAAATGTCAGTAGTTCTTCTGGAGGTTCTAGATAGGATGTGAGCATGAGCAGAAGTTTTTGAAGTTCTAGATAGCCTGCAGGTGTGAGAGATAATGTGAGCAGAATAACCATCGCTTGTTTTTCTGGAGGTGTGAATAAATTCCTTCTGGAGGTTCTAGATAGGATGTGAGCGTGAGCAGAGTAAACTTCACTAGTCCTTCTTAAAGTTCTAGATAGCCTGTGACTGAAAGTGTCCCATAGTAGGGCTAGCAGAAATTAGCATTAGCATTAGAGGATTTTTGACACTTCTGGCCTGAACTGAAGCCCAGTTCTACCAGCGTCGGTTCTCCGCTCTATGCGGTGGGAAAGGCGGCCGTCAGGTTTGTGTTACAGAGCTGTTGTTTATCAGAGAACCCTTTTTATTCTACACCGAGAGCTGCAGGCGCCGAGCTCAGTTCTTACTCCTCAGCCTCTTTTTGGTCTCACTTTCCTCACGTTCCCACACCTCTCCCAGCCCAGATCATTTACCACACACACACACACACACTGCACTCTGACACCGAGGTGTGTACCTGTGTGTGTGTGTGTGTGTGTGTGTGTGTGTGTGTGTGTAAGAAACAGGTGTTTCCGCCATCAGGATAACAGTCTGGCAGGCGGCCAGGTCACACTTCAACATAGGACAGACTCAACAAACCCATAATTACAATACACACACACACACACACACACACACAATTACAATCCCACCCTAAACTTACAAACGCCAGAGGAAGTGATGTGTGAGTCATGTGTCCGGACTGAAAGTGAATCTCAGTCTGAGGTGTTTCTGCATCAGATTTTAATCAGGCCTGTAATTTCGGTCTGAATCTGAACACAGCCTGAGACGATCCCGCCCGAGTCCAAATCTGATCCCAGTCCAACAAAATACTGCCCAAAACTGACCTGAACTGACCCATAATCACATGACGTGCCAAACAACACGATCTTCCTCAGAACTGTTCTGATTAAAGGAGAAATTCAGTAAAAAAAATAATTTATTAAAAATTCAGATCCAGTCCATCAGTCCAGACATGTTTGGTATCTGATGTGAGCTTGATGAGAGATGCTAGGCTAACTCTGCTAACAAACGCTGGACTGTCACCAATCATCTTTTTTTATTATTATTATTAATTTTTTTTCCAATTTGGACAGCCAATTAATAAAACCAACCCATATGTAATTATTTTTGCACAGAAAAAAGTCAAACAGGATGTAGACGGACATCAGGTGAAATTCTTTACACTGAAAATATCAAAGGGAATAGTTTACACCGACGACATCAGACTACCTGCTTTACGCTGCACTGCTAATGCTTGTTTCTTTTTCTCATCAGTGTCAAAAAATGAGTTACACTGTTACATCTCAAAGTCTAACAAGTAAAGCTTGTATACAGTTTACAATATCTCTATAATATATTCACATGCAAATTTTACAATTATATACAGTATCTCTATAATATATTCATGTGTAAATTTTACAATGTCTCTAATATCTAATATTCACATGTATATTTTTCAGTTTACAATACCGCTATAATATATTCACATGTATATTTTACAATACCTCTAATATATAATATTTACATGTATATTTTACAATAGTTTACAATGCCGCTATAATATATTTACATGTATATTTTACAATACCTCTAATATATAATATTCACATGTATATTTGTCCAGATCTCGGTCTATTCTGTATATACTGTATTTATTATACATTCTGCACTTGTTGCTTTATTGCACTTTATTGCAGAACTACATTTCGCTGTCTTGTACTTGTACACGTGTAACGACCTTTAAGTTGAACCAAAACGAAATTCTTTACAATAAAAATATCAAAAATGTTGAAATTATTATTATTTTTTTTTACACCAATGACATCAAATTAATTTCTTAGTTTTTTTTTTTTTTTAAACAATGTCCTTTACCAGGACAATGGCACTTCTTTGGTGGAAAACATCATTCAAGAAAAGATCAGTGTGATTTTTTTTCCTGAAAATAAAATAAAGTAATAATTATTAATTATTTGGTTGGATCTCTTTTTTTCAGAATGCCAAATAAAACTATTTGAGTGGACAATGTCTCTGTCTATCCGTTGGCTGTGTGATATCTGAGGACAGTCTTAGCGTGGGTAATGTTGAAGAGATGAATTATCTGAATGGGTAAAGTTAAATTCTACTTTACAGAAACACTGAAAATGGTCATCTGATACCCGCGGGTCTCGGCTGGGCTCCATAACCGTACTTCTCTTTGTCTCTGTGGTCTGTGTAGACATGCATGTACCACCATTAACACATGCCAGGGTATTTTTGTATGTAAGGCAAGGCTAGTTCGGCATGAAGGGACAGTATGGGCTAGTCTGGAATGTGCCTTAAGGGTGTGTGTGTGTGTGTGTGTGTGTTTTACACTAAAACATCTATTAGAAACTTTCAGCACACAAAACAGAACATGAAGGCACGAAAAACTATACCCTTCAGAGTCACACACACACACACACACACACACACACACACACACACACACACACACACACTCCTCTCAGTGACACAGCCTGCATAACGCACATAGCTGGCATTACAGGGATATTGCTGCCAATTTCGAAACACACTCCGGCTTATGCAACCGCAGCAGGTGACCAGAGTGTGTGTCTCGTCCTTCTCCAACCATCCTCCTTTCTACATCTCTCCTTCTCCACCCTCCTCACTGAACCACCCTCTCTCTATCACTCTCTCTCTCTCTCTCTCTCTCTGTCACTGAATCACACCACCTCCCAATATTAAGCTCCTCAGGCATTAGTCAGTCACCCAAACACCACTGATCCACAACACCAGGTTCAGTTCTCAGGCATGATTAGCATTTAGCATTACCCACTATAATCAAAGCTAGCATTACCCAAAGCTACCATTACCCACTATAATCAAAGCTAGCATTACCCAAAGCTAGCATTACCCACTATAATCAAAGCTAGCATTATCCACTATAATCAAAGCTAGCATTACCCACTATAATCAAAGCTAGCATTACCCACTATAATCAAAGCTAGCATTACCCACTATAATCAAAGCTAGCATTACCCACTATAATCAAAGCTAGCATTATCCACTATAATCAAAGCTAGCATTACCCACTATAATCAAAGCTAGCATTATCCACTATAATCAAAGCTAGCATTACCCACTATAATCAAAGCTAGCATTACCCACTATAATCAAAGCTAGCATTACCCAAAGCTACCATTACCCACTATAATCAAAGCTAGCATTACCCAAAGCTAGCATTACCCACTATAATCAAAGCTAGCATTATCCACTATAATCAAAGCTAGCATTATCCACTATAATCAAAGCTAGCATTACCCACTATTATCAAAGCTAGCATTATCCACTATAATCAAAGCTAGCATTACCCACTATAATCAAAGCTAGCATTATCCACTATAATCAAAGCTAGCATTACCCACTATTATCAAAGCTAGCATTATCCACTATAATCAAAGCTAGCATTATCCACTATAATCAAAGCTAGCATTACCCACTATAATCAAAGCTAGCATTAACCACTATAATCAAAGCTAGCATTATCCACTATAATCAAAGCTAGCATTATCCACTATAATCAAAGCTAGCATTATCCACTATAATCAAAGCTAGCATTACCCACTATTATCAAAGCTAGCATTATCCACTATAATCAAAGCTAGCATTATCCACTATAATCAAAGCTAGCATTACCCACTATAATCAAAGCTAGCATTACCAACTATAATCAAAGCTAGCATTACCCACTATAATCAAAGCTAGCATTACCCACTATAATCAAAGCTAGCATTATCCACTATAATCAAAGCTAGCATTATCCACTATAATCAAAGCTAGCATTATCCACTATAATCAAAGCTAGCATTACCCACTATAATCAAAGCTAGCATTATCCACTATAATCAAAGCTAGCATTATCCACTATAATCAAAGCTAGCATTATCCACTATAATCAAAGCTAGCATTACCCACTATAATCAAAGCTAGCATTAACCACTATAATCAAAGCTAGCATTACCCACTATTATCAAAGCTAGCATTACCCACTATAATCAAAGCTAGCATTACCCACTATAATCAAAGCTAGCATTACCCACTATAATCAAAGCTAGCATTATCCACTATAATCAAAGCTAGCATTACCCACTATAATCAAAGCTAGCATTATCCACTATAATCAAAGCTAGCATTAACCACTATAATCAAAGCTAGCATTATCCACTATAATCAAAGCTAGCATTACCCAAAGCTAGCATTACCCTCTATAATCAAAGCTAGCATTACCCACTATAATCAAAGCTAGCATTACCCACTATAATCAAAGCTAGCATTACCCACTATAATCAAAGCTAGCATTATCCACTATAATCAAAGCTAGCATTACCCACTATAATCAAAGCTAGCATTACCCACTATAATCAAAGCTAGCATTACCCTCTATAATCAAAGTTAGCATTACCCACTATAATCAAAGCTAGCATTATCCACTATAATCAAAGCTAGCATTACCCACTATAATCAAAGCTAGCATTATCCACTATAATCAAAGCTAGCATTACCCATTATAATCAAAGCTAGCATTACCCACTATAATCAAAGCTAGCATTATCCACTATAATCAAAGCTAGCATTACCCAAAGCTAGCATTACCTACTATAATCAAAGCTAGCATTATCCACTATAATCAAAGCTAGCATTATCCACTATAATCAAAGCTAGCATTACCAAAGCTAGCATTACCCACTATAATCAAAGCTAGCATTTCCAAAGCTAGCATTACCCACTATAATCAAAGCTAGCATTACCAAAGCTAGCATTACCCACTATAATCAAAGCTAGCATTACCAAAGCTAGCATTACCCACTATAATCAAAGCTAGCATTACCCACTATAATCAAAGCTAGCATTACCAAAGCTAGCATTACCCACTATAATCAAAGCTAGCATTACCAAAGCTAGCATTACCCACTATAATCAAAGCTAGCATTACCCACTATAATCAAAGCTAGCATTACCCACTATAATCAAAGCTAGCATTATCCACTATAATCAAAGCTAGCATTACCCACTATAATCAAAGCTAGCATTACCCAAAGCTACCATTACCCACTATAATCAAAGCTAGCATTACCCACTATAATCAAAGCTAGCATTACCAAAGCTAGCATTACCCACTATAATCAAAGCTAGCATTACCAAAGCTAGCATTACCCACTATAATCAAAGCTAGCATTACCAAAGCTAGCATTACCCACTATAATCAAAGCTAGCATTACCCACTATAATCAAAGCTAGCATTACCCACTATAATCAAAGCTAGCATTACCAAAGCTAGCATTACCCACTATAATCAAAGCTAGCATTACCAAAGCTAGCATTACCCACTATAATCAAAGCTAGCATTACCCACTATAATCAAAGCTAGCATTACCAAAGCTAGCATTACCCACTATAATCAAAGCTAGCATTACCCACTATAATCAAAGCTAGCATTACCCACTATAATCAAAGCTAGCATTACCCACTATAATCAAAGCTAGCATTACCCACTATAATCAAAGTTAGCATTACCCACTATAATCAAAGCTAGCATTATCCACTATAATCAAAGCTAGCATTACCCACTATAATCAAAGCTAGCATTACCCACTATAATCAAAGCTAGCATTACCCACTATAATCAAAGCTAGCATTACCCACTATAATCAAAGCTAGCATTACCAAAGCTAGCATTACCCACTATAATCAAAGCTAGCATTACCCACTATAATCAAAGCTAGCATTACCCACTATAATCAAAGCTAGCATTACCCACTATAATCAAAGCTAGCATTACCCACTATAATCAAAGCTAGCATTACCCACTATAATCAAAGCTAGCATTACCCACTATAATCAAAGCTAGCATTACCCACTATAATCAAAGCTAGCATTATCCACTATAATCAAAGCTAGCATTACCCACTATAATCAAAGCTAGCATTACCCACTATAATCAAAGCTAGCATTACCCACTATAATCAAAGCTAGCATTACCCACTATAATCAAAGCTAGCATTACCCACTATAATCAAAGCTAGCATTACCCACTATAATCAAAGCTAGCATTATCCACTATAATCAAAGCTAGCATTACCCACTATAATCAAAGCTAGCATTACCCACTATAATCAAAGCTAGCATTACCCACTATAATCAAAGCTAGCATTACCCACTATAATCAAAGCTAGCATTACCCACTATAATCAAAGCTAGCATTATCCACTATAATCAAAGCTAGCATTACCCAAAGCTAGCATTACCCAAAGCTAGCATTACCCACTATAATCAAAGCTAGCATTACCCAAAGCTAGCATTACCCAAAGCTAGCATTACCCACTATAATCAAAGCTAGCATTACCCACTATAATCAAAGCTAGCATTACCAAAGCTAGCATTACCCACTATAATCAAAGCTAGCATTACCAAAGCTAGCAGGTAGTTAGCGGTCTTAGCTATCTTGTTATAATACACTGCCAAGTGTTTAATGGGTAATTAACATGTGCTGCTATCACTGCTTGTTACACTGTTATATCTCAAAGTTTAACAAGTACAGACATTCTCTCTTTTTGGATAAACGGACTAGCGTAGCTACGAGGCTAATAAAAGCTAGCAGGTAGCTAACTAACAGAAGCAGGATTTTCTTGCCTTGTTTCAGTTCAATTTTTCTAAACATGCTAATGTAGCTAAAACTATTAGGCTAACGAGAACTAGCATAGTTAGCATGAGCTGGGATTCCTGCTTGCCTGTTTCAACCCTCCGCTAACAACCAAAAACCTGACAAAAAAAGGTTTGGGTAAAAAAGATGAAGGTGGTTCTGAGGCCGAACTAAACTTCATAAACTCGGCAAATGTAGCAAACATGAGCAGAAGGGCAGGAAACGCTAACGTGGCTAACGCCCGGGCTAATCAGCACAGCGGGCAGGTAGTAAGAGCTGGGATTCCTGTGTGTTGCTGTTCATTGTTTAACCAGTAAAAGCAATATTTCTTCTTTTATATTCTTTAGAAAGTTTATGTCTATAGAAATGCTAATGCGGCTAATTATCAGGCTATTCCGCTCTGGCGGGCTTTTAGCATGTCCTGGGAATCTGGTCTTGCTGGTTTCTGTGGGCTGTGAGGAACAGCTCCACGTTTCCATTCATCTGAGAGCCGCTAGGACAAAAACGACAACACGGCCAAATAAGAGGCCAGTAAAGCCTCACAGGTAGTTCCCAAGAGCTGCGATCAGTGCCCTGCTTGATTCATACCTGTGTGGTTTAATGTCTGCAGTTTCTAATCAAATGAAAATGATATTAAACGTTAACGGTGCAGCTCATAGCTTTACTACAAACCACTGCATCATATATACATTTACACCCGAGCCATTCTGCCAAAGGGCTGCCATTTCCACCTTGCAATTATATAATTATAAACAAAATAAAAATAAAAAACAATAAACAAAAATACTAATATTAATGAGGATCTCCACCGCAGGCATAAAACCCTTATCAATATTACCATTTTTGTTTAGTCATAGGAGCCATATTCCCACAAAACAAACTGAAAGTGGGTGCCATGCAATTTTTGTTATACCCCCCCCCCCCTCTGTGAAGGACCGTATAGTCAAAATAATCTCAAATAGTATTTTAATAACATTATCATTTATCAAAACAATCTGATAAACAAATTTGGTAAAGTTTGAAAATGGCCCCATAATAACGAAAAATGATAAAATTATACAAAATCTATTAAATGTGTATTTGTATTTTTTTAAAATTTATAAATCTAGTTTAGAGTATTTTTTATATCATATTAACAATAATAATTGAATGAATAATTGATAACTAATCTGCTTTATGTAAAGCTCTAGTTTGGGTGTTTTGGAAATAATAAAATATTAGAGATTTGAATATTTTTGTAACTTATAAGTTACATGTAAATATAAAATGTGTTTAATATACCATCACTTGCCATAGTTGTATATATTAATAACGCAAGTTTGTGGAATAAAATGTAAAAATGATTAAAATGATCTTTTTCTGTCTACTTCTTCTACTCTGTAAGAACTTAAACAAGAACTGTGTGTTGGTGATCAGGTGACTTCACCGCGAACAGGGCCTACAGGACCTTTAAACTCAGACATAAGGAGATTAGGGAGGAATGTGTGTGTGTGTGTGTGTGTGTGTGTGTGTGTGTGTGTGTGTGTGTGTGTTTTGCAACAGTAAACATGTTTAAAATCAAAACGAAACTGAGACGATCAGCCAACGGGTGTCCAAAGACTTCAGAGAAGAGTGTGTGTGTATGTGTGTGTGTGTGTGTGTGTGTGTGTGTGTGTGTGTGTGTGTGTGTGTGTGGGTGGGTGGGTGGGGGGGGGGGGGGTTAAATGCTCTGTAGAGAAACTGACCCACTCTGATTTCTGTACAGTGGAGGTGAATGGAAGCAGGCGTCGGTCGCCATGACTACAACACAGATACAGCCCATAATTTATCTCCTATCCAAACCCACCAGTGCAGCTACACGAGTCTTCTGAGTTTTATATGGAATGATGATGATGATGATGATGATGAAGGTAAAATAGTGAATAGAGAATCTGAACTAATGCAGTTCTCTTTAGGGACTACTTTCTGTAGCTGCACTACACCCTGCAGCATGTATCCCTCCACCATTTTAATGATCTGGTTCTAAAAGCAGGTTCTAGAGTTGAGCTCTTCTCAGAACTCTGGTAGAACCGTGTCTCAGGCATCAGGCAGCGTCTTCATCACCATTAGGTGAAGAACTTTCTGTGAGGAGCTTTTATTAGAGCTTCAGACGTCTGCTTCCCTTCACCTCCACTGTAGAACCACAGCTCTGACTGGGGGAGCTTATCTAGAACCTCCACTGTAGAACTCCAGCTCTGACTGGAGGAGGTTATCTAGAACCTCCAAAACCACCAAAACCACCAAAACCCCACTCTGACTGACTGTGTTCGTTTCTACTGGTTAATTATGCAGGGCTTTTGTGAGATATGCTAATCAGTTGTTCTTTAAACAAAGGAGAGGGTAGTGGTCCTCCAGGTCCTTCCCCCAGAATGAATCCTGAACTTGTCTCTGGAGCTACACCGTCATAATGCCATGTTTTGTTAGTTACCACATAGCAACACCATAGCAACCACAAAAAACAGTTTTATCTTTGTTCTTTGCAACACCAAAGCAACCCCGATAATACCATAACAACCCCCTAGCAAAAACAGCTTCACCCCAGTGACCACTTAGCAACACCATAGCAACCACCTAGCAACACTTAAAGATTGTCTGTGATTGGCCAGAACACTTACAAAAAATGTTTTGCAATTATGTCAATTGGTCATAAGGCTAATTTGCATATTGTTGGCTTCTGCAAAATCAGTTGATATTATGAGAAAACCATTGCAACCACCTAGCAACACCATAGCAACCAAACATGTCAGTGATCAGTCATGTTAGTTTGGGTTTTCACACACACACACACACACACTGTCAGCTGGCTGGTTGGTCACATATTGGTGATAAGAGTAGAAAACAAAGGTGTGACCAGGAAATGCATCAAAGCAGCAGTGAAACACACACACACACACACACACACACACACACACACACACACGTCAGCTTGCTGAAGAAGCTTGTTAATAACCTTTCCCATCACCCTCTGTACAAAAAGGATCATGACTGACATGTTGTTCCTGAGGTGTTTAACAGAAGAGCACTAATTGAGCTTCTTCAGTCACACCAGGAGCCGAATTCCCAACAGCGCTCCCAGGAACACCTCTACTAAACCTACTGAGACACACACCAACACGGCCATCACACTGGGCCTCAGTCACCAACAGTCTTCTTAAAACCCACGTACACAGTTCTCTCAAAGATCCTGGCGGTTTACAGAGAGACGATGGGATCCATCCTCATAAGAGCATACACACTATCCGGACAAAAGTATTGGGACACCCCTCTTAATCACTGAACTGGGTCTCATTCAGTCCCATTATGCAGTCTGTCTTTCCTCCACACATCAGTGAAGGAACGGGAGGTTCTGAAGAGCTCACTGAACTCCAGCGTGGTTCTGTATGTAATAGGAGACACCGCTGCACCAACAACTACAAGTCAGCTGGTGAAATAGAGAGAGACAGAGAGAGAGAGAGAGAGAGAGAGAGAGAGACAGAGACAGACAGAGAGAGAGAGTCAGAAAGAGAGAGAGACAGAGAGAGAGAGAGACAGAGAGAGACAGAGAGAGACAGAGAGAGAGAGAGAGAGAGAGAGAGACAGAGACAGACAGAGAGAGAGAGTCAGAAAGAGAGAGAGACAGAGAGAGAGAGAGACAGAGAGAGACAGAGAGAGACAGAGAGAGACAGAGAGAGAGAGAGAGAGAGAGACAGAGAGAGACAGAGAGAGAGAGAGAGAGAGAGAGAGACAGAGACAGACAGAGAGAGAGAGTCAGAAAGAGAGAGAGACAGAGAGAGAGAGAGACAGAGAGAGACAGAGAGAGACAGAGAGAGAGAGAGAGAGAGAGAGAGAGAGAGAGAGAGAGAGAGAGTAAGGTATGTGTGAGTCTTTGGAATGTCTCTCTGTCATTATAATCTTCAGTCTTCCCTGTAATAAAGGCCTGCAGACGGCAGCTCCACTACTCTCCCACACACACTCACACACACTCACTCACTCACACACACACTCACTCACTCACACACTCACTCACACACTCACACACACACTCACTCACACACACCCTGAAGGCAGACAAACATCTAAATCTGACAGAACCGCAGAACCACAGAACCTCAGCAGTGAGGAATCAGGTTGGAACATTCATGCAGCTGTACGTCACATGCATGGTGTGTGTGTGTGTGTGTGTGTGTGTGTGACTGGACAAATTCAGGAACTGATAAGCAATGTTTACCTGTCCCCAACTGACCAGGATCAGAAACTACAGCCTGACGGACGGGAAAACCGGGAGCGGATTTTCAGGAGCTCCAAACTCCAGAGGACTGCTGACTGAATCTGACCCCAGATTAAACAGACGGCAACGGCTTCAGTTCAGCATCACTTTTCCTCAAAAAAGTCTTACGTAACTCCACATTCTCCCACCTGCGGAACGTGATTCCGGATAAGAGCCGGAATGCTGTAAATGCCAGACAACTCCACTCTGTGGCAGAGGGGGCGGAGCTTCTCTGCATTCTTTGGAGTTCTGCTTTTTATTTTAGACCCATTCCCTTAAGAGAAGACCCTCACTGTCAGTACACTTGCTGCTAGAGGCCTTGCTGAAGGGCCAGACAATGACAGCACAGCACACCTGGGTATCGAACCCACAACCTTGGGATCAATAACCCAAAGCAAAGCTGGGGTCAGAGCGTAGGGTCAATCCTGCCCATGGCTAGGGAGGTTAGGGAGGGTTAAGGGCCCAAGAGTGGCAGAACCCACAACCCTGTGATCAAGAGGCAGGGCACAGGGTCAGCCTTGCTACAGCACCGCTGAAGAGGAGGGTTAAGGTCCCCAAAAGTAGGTATCGACCCCACAACCCTGTGACCAATAGCCTGGCAGTCTAACCACTGAGACACAACTGCCCTTTAAAAGCAAAGCTTGGGTCAGAGCACAGGGTCAGCCATACTACAGCACTCTTGGAGCAGAGAGGCTTAAGGCTGAACAGTGGGTATTGAACCCGCAACCACATGACCAATAAACCAGTGCTCTTA
This sequence comes from Salminus brasiliensis, assembly GCF_030463535.1. Lineage (NCBI taxonomy): Eukaryota > Metazoa > Chordata > Actinopteri > Characiformes > Bryconidae > Salminus > Salminus brasiliensis. The sequence continues at coordinate 2,340,196 of NC_132878.1, read as the reverse complement.
TCACTGAGCCACCACTGCCCTCAAAAAAATAAAGCTGGCGTCAAAGAGCAGGGCCAGTCTTGCTCAAGGCTGGGGCCTTATTCATGGTCCAAAAGTGGCAGCTTAGTGAACTCGAGTATCAAACCCACAACCTTGTGATCAATAAGTCAGCAACCTAACCACTCAGCCATCACTAGTCCAAAAATAAAACTGGTGTCAGAGCACAGGACCAGCCATGCTAAAGCATCCCTGGAGCAGAAAGGGGTTTAGAGCCTTCCTTAAAAGCCCAACAGTGGGTACTGAACCCACAACCATGTGATAAATAACACAACAATACCAATGAGCCAACACTGCCCAACAGCATAACTGGGGTCGGGTCAGAGGGCAGGTTCAGCCATGTTACACCTCCCTTGAGCAAAATGGGCGAACAGTGGCAGCTTAGTAGACCCAGAGATAGAACCCACAACCTTGTGATCAACAACCCAGCGATCTAAATAACCACTCAGCCACGGCTACTACAAAATTATAGCTAGGGTCTGAGGGCAGGGACAGCCATGCCCACATCCACCGTAAACATCCTGATGCTCTGAGCAGACAGAAAAGTAACTGGACAGGTTTGTGGAGTAAGTGAACCGGATGAGTGATGCAGGGTTCAGCATGTTCACACACTCAGCTGACGGTAATGTCAACAGTCATCCCACTGGAGAGGTCACAGAACCGGCAACCCGGTTTAGAGATACACAAGGTGGATACTGTGGTGTGTCTATGCTCCAACTCCCAAACAGGTCCAATTTTACTATTTTTGCATCTACCTGAAGTGTGTTGGGACAGACCTTTCTCACTTTGTTTTGATCTCCCTTTTGATCTGTACATGTATATAATCTATATTTAATCCATATATGTTTATACACGCACTAAATATATACACATATATACATTTACATACACACATACATGTTTGTTTTTGTGTATATATATATATATATATATATATATATATATATATATATATATACACACATACATACATATATATATATATATACACACAGCAATATGTATTTTACATTTAAATACACCCCTTTCTCTCTGTTTTGATCTCCCTTTTGATCTGTACATTTATTTAATCTATATGTACATATATATATATATACACATACATACACACACATACATTTGTGTGTGCATATGTATATATACATTCTCACGCATACACACACACACACACACACATACATATGTATGTGTGTGTGTGTGTGTGTGTATGCGTGAGAATGTGTGTACACATTTTTGAGTGTATATATAAAAATATGCTGAAATATGTAGTAGTAAATATGTAGTAGCTTGTGGAGTGTATGTGCAAGGCTAGTTAGGCTATATATGCTATAGTGTATACACATATAATGTTTATATATATGCATTATATGTATATATAGATATATGTATCTGATATGTATGTATATATATCAGTTACATATATATATATATATATACACACACACACACATATATAAAATAGTGTGTATATATATATACATATAAAATAGTGTGTATATATATATATATATATATATATATATATATATAAAATAGTGTGTATATATATATATATATATATATATAAAATAGTGTGTGTGTATATATATATATATATAAAATAGTGTGTGTATATATATATATATATATATATATATATATATATATATATATCTTAACTAGCCCAGCACATACACTCCAAAAGCTCTACATAACTCAGTGTTATGGACTCTGTTATGATGTTATGATGTAAGACCCCCTAAAACTCCACAGCAGGTTTACTGAGAGTTCCAGCAGGTAAACACTCACCTCTTACTCCAGTCCAGGAACTTCAGAAAGAGGGTCCAGAATCACCAACACCACCAACACCACCAACACCAACACCACCAACACCACCAACACCAACAACAATAACAGCAGCTGTAAATACAGAGCAGTATTAAAGCTCAGGCTCTCAGATCGGCCTCAACCAGCAGCACCTGTCGGCCTCAGCTCTCTCCACATGGCGGCAGAGCCGGGAGGAGGGGGTGGAGGAGGAGGTGGAGGAGGAGGAGGAGGAGGGGGGAGGAAAGTTGGGTGGAAGTTTTCTTTTTCCTCTGCTTCGTCCGCTCACTCTTCACCCACAGACACACACCCGAGCCCAACCAGCCGAACGGGACAGAACATACCCTCCGAACTCTCCCCCTCGACTCTACACCCCTCTCCCCGAAAAAAGGTGGACTTTCGAGCAGCCTGCGCTGTCCCAAATCACTGTAAGTCACACCTCACCGACGAGCCGAAACTTCCAAAAATCCAGCCTCCTCCGACTTCTCCTCCCGAAACACGGCGCTTAAAGATGACAGCGGACCCCTGGTAGTGGTCTGAGTGTGTCTACGAGACCCCCGGACGAGCCGAAACGCTGAAAAGCGGTTAAAGTAAACGGGAGAGGGAAGAGTCGCCGGTGTCCTGGGCCCTGCCTGCTCTCCCCGGTAGAGCCCTCCGCTGACACGCTCATTTTCCCCCCACCCGTATTGCGGCAGGCCCCGCCCCTGCTGCGCTACGATTGGCTGGTAGTTCGTCGTCACCGCATTCCGCGGCTCTAACGCGTTTAAGATGTTTATCGTTACTGAAGATTAATTATTTAATCCCTAATAATAATTCATTAATTTCTATTTTTAATATTTAATTAAATTTAATGTCATTTAATCAAAGTTGAATGTAACCTTTTTTTGTCTTTAGTCTGCTCTCTGCTACTACTAATAAATAATAGCGATATAAATTAAATACGTCATAATAAATATGAAATACATAGATACTATAATATTCATTCTTTTAATAATTTTTTAAATATGCTAAACACTTACAAAAGTATTAACAACCCCCTAATCAATCAAATTGCAGGAGGGCGGAGCTGTAGTCCTGGAAATGTTAGTGAAATTAATGTCATTTTTATTATTTTATTATATTATTTTATTATTTTAACTTATTTAGTTCGTTTTATATAAATAAATAAATAATAAATAAATGTTTCACGTTCGTTAGAAATCTGCAGCTGTTGTGTGTGTTAAACTTTCTCTACTTCAGTTCTTCTTCACCTTTTATTTAAATAGATAGTTTATTGGTTTAATACTTAAATAAATAGGTATTTCGAGCAGGTCTCTTCTCATTAATCAACATTTAAACTAATAAACGAAATAAAACAGAACTTTTAGCCAGTCGTGTCGCGGGAGGCGGGGTGTGCCGGAAAACGGGTGGGAAGTAAAAGCACTGCCCGGTCTGCTGGTATCCGGCAGTGGCCTGTGTGTCTTTGTGGAGGGGGGTGTAGAGGGGTGTAGAGGTGGGGTCTGGTTAAAGTGACCGCAGCGGGGTCTGTTAATAGAGCAGGACGTCACCCACACACGAACACACATCACTTCCGTCTAAAAAAAGAAACTGCACTGGAGTAACACAAGAGGGGTGGGGGGGGGGGGGGGTAGTTTGAGAGGGGGGGCTGAAAATCATCATCATCATCATCATCATCATCATCATCATCCTCTTAACATCTTTTTTGGGGGGTGTTTGGGGTTATTCTTCTCTCAGGGGAACATTTATGCAGATTATTAACTGATGTTAGAATTACTTTATTACAAAATATAGCTTATAAATTCTATATATTACATAGCTGTATAAATTCCCCAACACACCATTTCTTTTTATTAAATAAAAATATTAATGTTAATTAAACATTCATATTGTAAATATTCAAATATACATTCAAATATATACAATATGTATTTTTATATATTTTTGTTTTGTATTATTCACCATCTATCCAACCTATTTTTAATATACAGCATATTATCTATACAGCATATTTTTTACAAATATATTATTGTCACCAAAACTGCCATCATTGCTGATTTTGATGTGTGGAAAAGTGATTAATTTAGTTATCACTTTTTATTAATAAAAGTAGATTTATTCCGTGTTGTTGCAGTTTCTGTAGTTTCTGCAGTTTCTGCAGTTTCTGTAGTTTCTGCAGTTTCTGTAGTTTCTGTAGTTTCTGCAGTTTCTGTAGTTTCTGTAGTTTCTACAGTTTCTGCAGTTTCTGTAGTTTCTGCAGTTTCTGCAGTTTCTACAGTTTCTGCAGTTTCTGTAGTTTCTGCAGTTTCTGCAGTTTCTGTAGTTTCTGCAGTTTCTACAGTTTCTGTAGTTTCTGCAGTTTCTGTAGTTTCTGTAGTTTCTGTAGTTTCTGCAGTTTCTGTAGTTTCTACAGTTTCTGCAGTTTCTGCAGTTTCTGCAGTTTCTACAGTTTCTGTAGTTTCTGCAGTTTCTGTAGTTTCTGCAGTTTCTGCAGTTTCTGTAGTTTCTACAGTTTCTGTAGTTTCTGCAGTTTCTACAGTTTCTGTAGTTTCTGTAGTTTCTGCAGTTTCTGTAGTTTCTGCAGTTTCTGTAGTTTCTGTAGTTTCTGCAGTTTCTGTAGTTTCTGCAGTTTCTGTAGTTTCTGTAGTTTCTACAGTTTCTGTAGTTTCTGTAGTTTCTACAGTTTCTGTAGTTTCTGCAGTTTCTGTAGTTTCTGTAGTTTCTGCAGTTTCTGTAGTTTCTACAGTTTCTGCAGTTTCTACAGTTTCTGTAGTTTCTGCAGTTTCTGTAGTTTCTGTAGTTTCTACAGTTTCTGCAGTTTCTGTAGTTTCTGCAGTTTCTGTAGTTTCTGTAGTTTCTACAGTTTCTGCAGTTTCTGCAGTTTCTACAGTTTCTGTAGTTTCTGCAGTTTCTGTAGTTTCTGTAGTTTCTGTAGTTTCTGCAGTTTCTGTAGTTTCTACAGTTTCTGCAGTTTCTGCAGTTTCTACAGTTTCTGTAGTTTCTGCAGTTTCTGTAGTTTCTGCAGTTTCTGTAGTTTCTACAGTTTCTGCAGTTTCTACAGTTTCTGTAGTTTCTGTAGTTTCTGTAGTTTCTGCAGTTTCTGTAGTTTCTGCAGTTTCTGCAGTTTCTGTAGTTTCTGCAGTTTCTGTAGTTTCTGTAGTTTCTGCAGTTTCTGCAGTTTCTGTAGTTTCTGTAGTTTCTGCAGTTTCTGCAGTTTCTGTAGTTTCTGCAGTTTCTGTAGTTTCTGTAGTTTCTGCAGTTTCTGTAGTTTCTGCAGTTTCTGCAGGCTGTTGAGCAGTGTTAGACCCTGGGTCAGTTTCCTGAAAAAGTGCTAATTGTCTTTACTGCAGAAATTAATTATGGTTGTGGTGGTAATGACACCTGGTGATGGTAATGACCATAAATATTACTTAAACTGTTTAGAAATGAACATTAAATGTAAACTAAACTTCCTAAAACTTAATTTCACTCTACATGTCTTTCAGTCAATGTGGCCTCGAGACATCAGTTAGTAAGTGCACTCTTTGGAATTACCTGGATTTGTTTTTATGTCCAGCATTATGTTTTACTTTAAGGTATGTAAACATGATGTTAATTAATAATACTATACTATATATTTACTATACTTAATGTATACATACATCATACATTATAACAAAGGATATATATATATATATATATATATACACACACACATATTAACCATCATAACCTTTAATTAATAAAAAAATATGTTAGTTATAAGAAAAAAATTATGATGATTATAATGATTATTATTATCATATATATATTTTTTATTATAACCAACATATTTTATTAACACATTAACTTTTAACAACAATTATGCAGGTAATATTTGTATTATACACCCCTGTCATATTTTTGTATCCTTTATTAAATAGTGTTTAATAAATGTAAGGACTCTTAAGCTGCGTGTTTACCGCTTTTATTTTGTAAGGATTTTTAACTGACTTTATGTAGCTTAGCATCTCAGTCAGGCTTATAATTACACCCATTCTAGTCAGGGGGTTGTTATAGCCTTCAGAAATCTACCAGATTAAACAAGAGAATAGTGAAATATATGTATATATATATAGTTATCTATAGAAGTTTATTAAACTTTAATACTTTATTAAAACTTGAATTTGTGAAGAGAGATCGGGCTCGCTAGCTAACTCTCCGTTAGCCACAGGGCGCTAACCGTTGCTGGGGTGCCCGCAGCTGCAGGGGGCTGGTTCGGTTAATTCTGCTGTAATGTGGCACCAAAAGAGCACAAAAACACAGAACCAAGCGCCTGGCACCAGGGAGCATGGCCTGTTCCCTTCTTTTGCGAAGTAAGTCACAAAATATTAATGCGCTAAATTACTTTCCATCAGTAACTTATTAATGTTCAATACAAAACATCAAAACTCATTCCTGTTGCCTTAGGGTTTTTTAAATGACCGGATTATTAATTAAATTCATTTAAATTCGGTCATTTTGGGATCCTACAAGATTAGAAATCATGAAAACAGCGTAAATCAGAATATTTAGCTAATATTGTCGGCACTAAGTGCAATAAAACTACAAATCCCATGAATCAGTGCGTCGCTTCTTTATGGCTGTGTATGGGAGGGGCGTGATCAGCGTGCCGGACTTTGTAGTCCGTATACGACGAAAAGGTCGTAAATTACGCATTTTTGTTTTTGGTGAACTAAGCATTTAACTAACGGAATAAACAGAGATTTGCGGACACGCTAAGATGCAGTGTGTGTAACTCAGCTGGCTAACTGCTACGCTGTGAGCTACAACAGCACGACAGCGCTCTGACCCGCATTTATTTGTGAGTTTGTGGCTCCCCCTGCAGGCGGTCGTGGGAAGTGCATCGTCAGCATGAGAGCGCCTCTCAGGATCCAGCACTCAGCCAGTACGATGATTCCTTTTGGGACAAAATCTTGCAAACTCCCAGGTGGGTCTGATAGAACCTCTTAGGTAGATGCCCACCACTGCTTCTTAATATTTATATTAATAAATGAAGTAGGATGAATATTAATATTTATATTCATCTCCTGATTCAAATTACCTATTTAAATTAATTGGCAAAAATCTAAAAGGTTTATTTACATACAGGCATGTATTTACCCTACAGCAGCCTAGCCCCACCCACTACACTAATGAGGTTATGAGCGATTAAGCTTTTAGAAAGAGGCACACTGCAGGGCAGCCAATCAGAACAGGGCTTGTTAACATATAACAGCCTTAAAGGCGCAGTAACAGAAACAGCCTGTTTAATTTCAAGGGGTAAAGAGAGATTAGAAAACTATGATGTAAAAAGTAATTCTGTATCCAAACATTATAAATGTTTGTTTGTTTGTTTGTTTGTCAGTGAGGAGGCGTTCGGCCATGATCCGTTCTATGATAATGGATTACGCTTGTTCTCCACTGCACCTGTTGAGCAGGTATGATACCCTCTACCATCTGAATTCAGTGTCCTTTTTAAAACTCTGTTTATTTAATTATGTTCTACTATTTAAAGGCTTTTCGTCCAGAGGATTCAACCTGTCCTCTCTAGAGAGTCACCCAGTTTCTCATCATCTTAAGACTTGACTATTATAACTCTCTTCTGGCTGGTCTCCCTCTGCGCACCATCAGGCCCCTGCAACTGATCCAGAACACAGCAGCACAGCCATGTTCACAGCCATGTTCACAGCCATGTTCACAGCCATGTTCACAGCCATGTTCAGCTCCTCCTCCACTGCTGCGTTCTCTCTTCACTGCAGCTTCCTGTAGCTGCTGCCCAGGTCATCAAACCCAGACTGAAGACCCTCCTCTTCTGAGAGGACTTAGAGGCAGAGTGTAGAGTGTGTGGAGGATTGGGGTCTCCAGACTGATTCTGTATTTAGTCTAAGATTAGAGGATCTTCTGGATTCTAGTCTCTACAAACTAGCTAAAGGTATTTTCTGAGGAGTGAAGCCCAGCTGTAAGTGGCTCTAATGGCACCTAGGCATTAGTTCACTGCATAAGCCATTACTTTTAAGGCTGGTTAGCTCTCAGAAATGCGTGAAGTCATCCACCAGTTCTCTAAAATAGCTCAGAGGTGTATCTCATTACCCTTCAACAGGCAAACATCTGCCGATCAGCCATAACATTAGCACCGCCTGCCTAATCTTGAGTAGCCCCCACTTTTGCTGCCACAACAGATCTGACCATTTGAGGCATGACCTCCACAAGGAGGACTCCTCTGCTGGCGTCCTGCGGTATCCGGCACCAGGACGTTAGCAGCGGACCCTCTGCAGTTCTCCTCAGTCACTTTGATGCACGTCTCGAATCATCGTGAACGTTTTGCCCAACGGTGAGCGCCTTTCCCAAATCTGCTCATACAGACGGCACCACGGGATGGATTTCCAGCAAAGTGCTCAAACCTCTTCAGTTCAGGGCATCAGAATGACAAGTCCTGTCAGTCAAAACGCTCATTCAGGTAGTGCATCAGTATTGATCCCGGCCAAAAATGGATGGTTTTGGACTTCAACATTGAGAGAAAAGGGGGCAGAGCACTACGGGCTTTCTCACTTGCTTTGGTACAGTGCTCGGATGAAGCTCAGCGTTGTAGCATTTTGGACATGGCCTGTTTTTCTTGTCCGGAATGTGGAGGCTAAGTATTTTCTGGTGAGGTTTCTGATGACACTGAAAAAGCTAAAAGCTGTGTTGAATTGACCAATTTTATCAGTACAGGGTTCAGGGTTCAACAGTACTGCGGGATCACGTTCATGCTCTTACTGGAATTTGCTGACAGGCCGCGTCACTGTGGTTGTTATTGATTACGGTCAAGAATGTCAAAATGCCAGGTCATATTTTAAAAATATCAGTGTACACTCCCAGGCGCTCCCAAGCTCAGAATACTTGGTTTGGGCCGGCCAGAGTCTCCATATAAACCCTATAGAACAGAATTTTAGCCTGAAGACTCTTCCTTCTGTGTAAGACTGTCAGCAAGCTTACCTACACGACTTCCTAATGTACAGAATACAGGCGTAAGCATCCACCCTGAGACACTTTAGCTATTTGTTGATGATTTAATGTAAAGCATCTTGATTTGAACTTGAACTTGGATGAAAATTACCAGCATTTTTTACATTTACAGCATCTGACACTCGTATCCAGAGTGACTTACAAGGTTGCTCGTATTACACAGGAGAGCTAATGTAGTGTTAGGACTCTTATTGGTGTAGCGCAGCATAGTCATTTAGACCAGGAATCGAACCCCAGTCTCCCACATGGTGTGGTAGCTCACTGGCAGGTATCTGTTGCGCCACACCTAGCATTCTGTACTTTTACTGTGTGGTATACATTGAAAGTAACCATACTGGATATTAATGTCATTAGAGCTTCATACTGGATATTAATGTTATTAGAGCTTCATACTGGATATTAATGTCATTAGAGCTTCATACTGGATATTAATGTTATTAGAGCTTCATACTGGATATTAATGTTATTAGAGCTTCATACTGGATATTAATGTCATTAGAGCTTCATACTGGATATTAATGTTATTAGAGCTTCATACTGGATATTAATGTCATTAGAGCTTCATACTGGATATTAATGTTATTAGAGATTCATACTGGATATTAATGTTATTAGAGATTCATACTGGATATTAATGTTATTAGAGCTTCATACTGGATATTAATGTTATTAGAGCTTCATACTGGACATTAATGTTATTAGAGCTTCATACTGGACATTAATGTCATTAGAGCTTTATACTGGATATTAATGTCATTAGAGCTTCATACTGGATATTAATGTCATTAGAGCTTCATACTGGACATTAATGTCATTAGAGCTTCATACTGGATATTAATGCTATTAGAGCTTCATACTGGATATTAATGCTATTAGAGCTTCATACTGGATATTAATGTCATTAGAGCTTCATACTGGATATTAATGTCATTAGAGCTTCATACTGGACATTAATGTCATTAGAGCTTCATACTGGATATTAATGTCATTAGAGCTTCATACTGGATATTAATGTCATTAGAGCTTCATACTGGACATTAATGTTATTAGAGCTTCATACTGGATATTAATGATATTAGAGCTTCATACTGGATATTAATGTCATTAGAGCTTCATACTGGATATTAATGTCATTAGAGCTTCATACTGGATATTAATGTTATTAGAGCTTCATACTGGATTATAATGATATTAGAGCTTCATACTGGATATTAATGATATTAGAACTTCATACTGGATATTAATGTTATTAGAGCTTCATACTGGATATTAATGTCATTAGAGCTTCATACTGGATATTAATGTCATTAGAGCTTCATACTGGATATTAATGTTATTAGAGCTTCATACTGGATATTAATGGTATTAGAACTTCATACTGGATATTAATGTTATTAGAGCTTCATACTGGATATTAATGTCATTAGAGCTTCATACTGGATATTAATGTTATTAGAGCTTCATACTGGATATTAATGTCATTAGAGCTTCATACTGGATATTAATGTCATTAGAGCTTCATACTGGACATTAATGTTATTAGAGCTTCATACTGGATATTAATGTCATTAGAGCTTCATACTGGACATTAATGTTATTAGAGCTTCATACTGGATATTAATGTCATTGGAGCTTCATACTGGATATTAATGATATTAGAGCTTCATACTGGATATTAATGTCATTAGAGCTTCATACTGGATATTAATGTCATTAGAGCTTCATACTGGACATTAATGTTATTAGAGCTTTATACTGGATATTAATGTCATTAGAGCTTCATACTGGATATTAATGTCATTAGAGCTTCATACTGGATATTAATGTCATTAGAGCTTCATACTGGACATTAATGTTATTAGAGCTTTATACTGGATATTAATGTCATTAGAGCTTCATACTGGACATTAATGTTATTAGAGCTTTATACTGGATATTAATGTCATTAGAGCTTCATACTGGATATTAATGTCATTAGAGCTTCATACTGGACATTAATGTTATTAGAGCTTCATACTGGATATTAATGATATTAGAGCTTCATACTGGATATTAATGTCATTAGAGCTTTATACTGGATATTAATGTCATTAGAGCTTCATACTGGATATTAATGTCATTAGAGCTTCATACTGGATATTAATGTTATTAGAGCTTCATACTGGATATTAATGTTATTAGAGCTTCATACTGGATTATAATGATATTAGAGCTTCATACTGGATATTAATGATATTAGAACTTCATACTGGATATTAATGTTATTAGAGCTTCATACTGGATATTAATGTCATTAGAGCTTCATACTGGATATTAATGTTATTAGAGCTTCATACTGGATATTAATGTTATTAGAGCTTCATACTGGATATTAATGGTATTAGAACTTCATACTGGATATTAATGTTATTAGAGCTTCATACTGGATATTAATGTCATTAGAGCTTCATACTGGATATTAATGTTATTAGAGCTTCATACTGGATATTAATGTCATTAGAGCTTCATACTGGATATTAATGATATTAGAGCTTCATACTGGATATTAATGTTATTAGAGCTTCATACTGGATATTAATGTCATTAGAGCTTCATACTGGACATTAATGTTATTAGAGCTTCATACTGGATATTAATGTTATTAGAGTTTCATACTGGATATTAATGTTATTAGAACTTCATACTGGATATTAATGTCATTAGAGCTTCATACTGGATATTAATGTTATTAGAGCTTCATACTGGATATTAATGTCATTAGAGCTTCATACTGGATATTAATGATATTAGAGCTTCATACTGGATATTAATGTCATTAGAGCTTTATACTGGATATTAATGTCATTAGAGCTTCATACTGGATTTTAATGTTATTAGAGCTTAATACTGGATATTAATGTCATTAAAGCTTCATACTGGATATTAATGTTATTAGAGCTTCATACTGGATTATAATGATATTAGAGCTTTATACTGGATATTAATGTTATTAGAGCTTCATACTGGATATAAAGGCTATTAGAGCTTCATACTGGATATTAATGTTATTAGAGCTTCATACTGGATATTAATGTCATTAGAGCTTCATACTGGATATTAATGTTATTAGAGCTTCATACTGGATATTAATGTCATTAGAGCTTCATACTGGATATTAATGTTATTAGAGCTTCATACTGGATATTAATGTCATTAGAGCTTCATACTGGATATTAATGTTATTAGAACTTCATACTGGAAATTAATGCTATTAGAGCTTCATACTGGATATTAATGTTATTAGAGCTTCATTCTGAATCAACTAAATAATAATAAATTACATTATTAATTAAGTAAAAATATAAACTGATTAAGGTCTGATTAAACGTGATTGCTACAGGTAATAAGTTGCTGTTTACCTGGCCAGGTGTGTGGCCATATGGGAAGCGGCCTCTGTCTGGAAAAACTGCCCTCTCCAGCAAACCTGATGGGCAAAAAGAAGAAGAAAGGTGGAGCACAGAGAGGAGATGCTGCAGAGAGACACGTCACAGCTGTAGCACAGCATATCACACAGCTGAGGAGAAAACAGAGCTTAATAGACAGGTCAGAGAGAGAGAGAGAGAGAGTTAGATAGACAGGAGAGCTACACTATGTGGACAAAAGTATTTGGACACCTGCTCATTCATTGTTTCTTCTGAAATCAAGGGTATTAAAAATTGTTTAACCAGCTTCTGTTGGAGTAACTGTTTCTACTGTCCAGGGAACACAGCTTTCTGCTAGATATTAGAGGAGCATTGCTGTGAGCTCCTCCACCATCATTCCAGAGAACACAGTTCCTCCTCTGCTCCACAGCTCAACGCTGGGGGGCTTTATACCCCTCTAGCCCACTCCTGGCATTAGGCAGCATGGAGCCAATAGGTTCATGATGTCCTATTCTATTAACAGTACTACTCTACAGGGACTAGACAAGCTATGTGTGTGCATTTGCACATCTGTGTCAGCAATAGATGCAACTTAAAGAAGCTGAATGCATTCATTAGAAGGGGTGTCCACAAACTTTTAGACAGATAGTGTAGTTAGACAGACTAAGTTGTTATTATCTATGCTGTATATCTGCTGCAGGTTGAAGGTGGACAAGTGGTGGGGCAGTTCGGTGGTTATGAGGTCAGAGGAGGGGTGTGTGGGCGCTGAAGGAGAGCAGACCGAGGCTGAGGGAGAGATTCACACACATCTAACTGACAACATTTTCAGCCATGAGGTCAGAGAACACTTCTCTAATAGTGTCCAGACATCTCATCTCATGGATTTGGTATGGAACTTCAGATAAGATAAGATAATCCTTTATTAGTCCCACAGTGGGGAAATTCTCAGTGGTAGTCTTACTTTTAATTAATATGTTGTGAAATATGAATAGCTTAGTTTTTAATGATTAAATATTAAATTCTAATAATATAAATGACTTATAAACAGTATAACATACATACACACTAATATATTCACTATAAAAGTGCACTTCCTGAAGGAAATACAAAGTGATTGTACATCGTAGGCTTAGAGTTCAATGACCAAGAAGTTGCTAGGGTGTTGCTAGGCAGCTGTTTTGTGCTCACTGTGTTATTTGCTGCAAGTTACTGTGCAGTTGCTATGGCATTCCATGTGGCTACTAGAGTTTTGGTATGTGGTTGTTAGGTAATTAATGGATGGTTGCTAGAGTGTTGCTAAGCTGTGTTTAGGTGGTTGCTGGGTGGTTGCTTTGGTATCCCAGGTGATTGCTAAGGTGTTGCTATGGCATTCCAGGTGGTTTCGGGGCAGCTCCAGGCTCAGCGGTGCATGCTCACAAATTCCATCACTAATGGTGAAGATGGGTGTTACTGTGTCGTTGCTGTGGCATTCCAGGTGGTTACTCCGGTGTTGCTAAGTGGTAGTTCCTCTGTGGTTGCTTTGGTTTCCCAGATGATTGCTAGGGTGTTACTACGTTGTTGCTGTGGCGTTCCTTGTGGTTATGCCAGTGTTATTAAGTGGTTGTTAGTTTGTTGCCGGGTGCAGTTTCAGGTGGTTACCAGAGTGTTTCTAAGGGACTGTTAAGTGGTTGCTATGGAAGGGTTGCTATGAGGTTGCAATATATTGTAAACCAGCTGTGGGATCTCTAGTACCTTGTAGGGAGTTTCTGCTGGTTGCTAACGTGTTCCAGGTGGTTGCTAGGGCACAGCCAGGTATTTGTTGGGTAGAGAGCCGCTGACTAGGTGTTAAGCTTGCGGTGGTTGCTGTGGTATCTCACATGGTGGTATAGTTGATACTGATATTTAATATTTGCTGTGTTTTCTGATCCAGTACGTGGACGGTGGATGTGAGCAGCTGCTGGACCTCGCTCCTGGTGGAAACCCTATGATGTCCTTTGTTGTGGGTGGAACGGCTCACAGAGAAGTTCCGAGGAAATTAGAGCGGCCCACCATGTCCCACAATGAATTCTGGGGAATTGGCTATAATACTGAAGAATAGCAGTGATACACACATTCTGGACACTTTATCAGAAACACTTCCCTTTTGGCTCCCCTATACAGTTCTTTAGTTACATACTGTAGCCCCTGTAGCACAGGACAGAGACCAGAAATTGACCACTGATGAAGGTCTAGAGGATGTCTAACACAAACTGTGCAACAGCGAATGTTCTATAGACCTCTAACAGAGCAGTGTTTCTGATAAAGTGGCCAGGGAAGGTACAACATTTTGTTCTCTACATTGTATTGAAATGTACCAGCGTTTTGACATTCATTAGTGTTTAATGTTTGTATTTATTTATTTATTTGTTTGTTTGTTTGTTTATTTAAGCCATCCTATCTTCACACATATTAAATTAAATTTATTAACTTATACCAAAGGGGAATTTCACAGATTTTTCAGAATTTCCTGCATAACTCAGTCTGTGAGAATAGTTTTCCTTCATAATTCATGAGCTCATTCCGAGTCGGGTTTGATGTGAAACTGAGCTTCCCTGTAGAGAAACTGACCCACTCTGATTACTTTACAGTGGTGGTGAATAGAACCAGATATAGTCCATATTTTATTTACTATGCAAACCCCCCAGTGAAGCTACACGAGTCTTCTGAGTTTTATATGGAATGATGATGATGATGATGATGATGAAGGTAAAATAGTGAATAGAGAATCTCCACTAATGCAGTGTTCTTTAGGGACTACTTTCTGTAGCTGCACTACACCCTGCAGCATGTATCCCTCCACCATTTTAATGATCTGATTTTAAAAGCAGGTTCTAGAGCCGAACTCTTCTCAGAACTCTGGTAGAACCGTGTCTCAGGCATCAGGCAGCGTCTTCATCACCATTAGGTGAAGAACTTTCTGTGAGGAGGTTTTAGTAGAGCTTCAGACGTCTGCTTCCCTTCACCTCCACTGTAGAACCACAGCTCTGACTGGGGGAGCTTATCTAGAACCTCCACTGTAGAACTCCAGCTCTGACTGGGGGAGGTTATCTAGAACAGAGCTTCACACCAAACCCCTCAAACCCTACTCCGACAGACGTTTTTCACATCTTAGATTATGCATAAAATTAAAAAATCAGTGGAATTCCCCTTCAAGCTTCCACAGTGATTAGTGTTCTAAGAGTTTCGTATTTATTTAGTGGTAAAAGTCGGCCGTTTGGGCAAAATGCCAGCTCTGAACGACTCGTAAAACAGCATTTCTTATAAATAATCAACCAAAGACGTTTTTGCAATGTGATGTTTAGAGGCTACGCTCAAAATAAGAGTTACTGTTGCGCAAGAAGTGACCTGGCTTCCTTAAAATATAGATGTTTATCTACAGGTTATTGTTCTGCTCACTTATTAAAACGTCCGTTATCTACAGACAGTACTTCTATCCCGTCTCTTCATTAGAAACGTAGTAAAACCGGCTCTGAATACTAATAAAAGAGGGTTCTTTGACCTGTGCCTATAGTGGAATCCTTTGAGGTGCTATTTGGCAGACATGTATAAAGTACTAGAGACCCAGACCTGAGTAAAAGTACAGGAGCTCGATCAGAAAAGTGACCTGAGTAGAAGTTCTTTAAGCTCCAAACTTAAGTGGAAGTACTTAAGTACTGCAAGTAGTTTAGTATTCTGAAATGTTCTACTTAAGTACTGAGAGTAAAAGTACAGTACTGTGTTCTGTAGTTCTTACAGAAAGCAGTCAAAAGTTTGGGTATCAGTGTTTATATGATTTCAGATGCTCAGACTTAAGGACGGTCTCAGTTCCTCTGGCTGTAGTAGAAGGACAGGACTGTAAAAGACAGAGTTCATGAACACGAGTCTTCAGTTCACTCTCTAAACTAACTCAGAACTGACTCGACCCGCCACATACAAGAGTTTCATCTGTACAACCAGTGAGGAGCAGCTCCAACCCCTGAACTTCACTCCCTGGACACTCAACTACAGCTGAAAGCAAGCTGTAAGGCAGCTTCATCGAACCCGGTGACAGCGCCGTCTAGCCCTCTGGAGGTGATAATGTGAATGAAATTATTTGTATCATTTTTATAATTGTAACGAGTAACGATACAGCACATAAACAGTGAACCGGAGTAAAAAAAATTAAACTCATCCAGAATATACAGTGAAGTAAAAGTGGAAGTAGGAGAAAACAATAATGCTGGTTATCTAATCTAATCTATCTATCTAATCTAAACTGGAGTCATTATTTTTACTTCTCATTACATTTTAAAAATAGCCTTGTTACTCCTATTTCTTTTCCCTTTGTTTTTTTTTAACTGCAGTGAAACGTCCCGACTGAGCCCCACATTTACATTCCAATAAAGCTTATTGATCACACGCCTCTGAAGTCTGACTTTCTGCAGCTTTACAGAACGTCTAGACAACGACTCCTCATATTTTCCTCCATGAAGCTCATGTTGATGCTCAGTAGAGCTCAGAGACGCTCCTTTAATAGAGCTGATATTACTGAAATGCTTCATTTTCAATGGGCAGATCTGCAGCTGAAACAGGAGCCTAGTGCAGCCCAACATTTTTAACATTAACATTTTAATAGATCATTCTCCTCATTATGACTTTTAGAGAAATGGGGTTTTGGGGAGGAGGAGGGGGGGTAGTGCACTATAGACCCCTGTGGCGCGGCCTAAGCTTTCAGTCTTTGTTTTCCTTCCATTACTTTTACTTTTCTACTTGAAGTCGTTCTGTAACCAGTACTTTTACACTTTTACTGGAGTAAAAAGCTTCAGTTGATACTTCAGCTTCTATAGAAGTCTTTTAAACCCTCGTATCTCCACTCACTTCTACCTGAGGAATTAGTGTGAATACTTTTGACACCTTTGTCAACTACTTCACCTTTGCCTACAGAAGTGAAGTAGTTCTACTTCCTTATGATACATCTCTGCTATTTGGAGGCAATATAAAAGGTTTTCCACCAATCTGAAGAACCTTTACCCAGGCACAGAACCATGTAAGCATCCAGATGGTTCGAATTTGACTTGTTGGAGTCTAGTATACAACCCTGCCTTGACTAAATACACTTGAACCCTTGTTTAAAGTGTCTACACTTCTGAATTTGTGGATCATGCCCATAATAGGAATTCCACGAGGGGGAAGAACACTGGGCTTTGTTTACCTACTGTACTTCAGAAGGCATTTGCTCTTAAATTCAGCTTATGAAGATTTTGGCAATTCTGGTGTTCCCCAAGTGTTTTCTTATCCATAATCTGTTTAGTTTACAATGACGGGGGGATGCATCCTTATAAGAGCAGAGCTGCAAACAATCAAGGGCATCTCGACTCTTTGTGGGAACTTTTTTTAGGAAAATTCTTAGGAAGCCACACTACCACATGTTTGTGAAAAGCCCTTCTTAAGTGCATTAAGCTGCTTTGTACCCATTACTTTGAGTTGAACCAGAGCTTGCCTAGTCCCTGTGGAGAAAGATGTGCTGCCAATAGAATAGGACTCAGGATCTGAAGCAGATCAACATCATGACCCTATCGGCTCCATGCTGCCTAATGCCAGGCGTGGGCTAGTAGAGGGGTTTGCTTCCAGCATTGAGGAGCTGTGGAGCAGTGGAAGAGCCGTGTTCTCTGGAATGATGGTGGTGGAGCTCCATCCAGTACTTTTGGAATGAGTTGAGATCACTGAATGCAATCAAATCCTCACAGCAATGCTCCTCCAAAATCTAGGAGAAAGTCTTTTTCTCTGGACAGTAGAGACAGTTACTCCAACAGAAGCAGAATCAGCTCTTTTTAATAACCTTGATTTCAGAAGAAACAATGAATGAGCACTTGTCCCAATACTTTTGTCAATAAAGTGTTTTGGTGAATGAGGCCTGCTGTTTTTGAAGGCCGTAACTGTCTCCCTCATAAATATTACAAATGATGCATTTTGTTCTGTGTGAATTATAAAGACACATCCCAGACTAGTTACGGCCTGGTTCGGGGAGATGGAGGTAATCTAACTTAACTCACACACCTAAAGAAATGTCTTTAATCATCATTTATGAAAATGGAATTTATAGAAATATAATTTTCCTGTCAGAAAGAAGAAGATGGGACACCCTCTGCACTGACAGCTGGTATTTCCCCTCTTGGCTGAAATATCTTCAGTGAGATGTTCTACAGTCTCTGCCGTCAGCTGGGAGAAGGTGTTTCCCACTCCTCCATGCAGGAATCTTTCAGCTGTGTGATGGTTCAGCTTTATCTTTTACACAGACAATCTCTCATCTTCCTCAAGCAGCTTCCTCTGATACAGTGAAGACGTCCTAGTGAATTCTATGATGGAGCGCTCTCCAGACCCTACTGCAGAGATGCAGCTCCAAACCAGGACATCTCCACCTCCATGCTTCACAGCTGGTTCTTATGCTCAGACACGCCAAACATGTTCTCTGTTTGCAAATATTTAATTTCTAGATTCATCTGTCCAAAGCACACTGTTTCAGATGCCCTGGTCTTGGTCTAGATGTTCTCTGGAGAACTTTAGTCTTGCTTAGATTTTTTTTTTTTCAGCAATGGTCTCCTTCCTCACCACCCATGGAAATCAGATTGTTGGGTCTCTTTCTGATGGTAGATGCTGTACTTTGACTTCAGCTGTGTTCAAGATCCATCTGCTACCTTGACGACCTTTTAGGACTGTTGGAGGCTTCTTTACTCATCTTGAGGTTCTGCTGTTGGTCTGATCTTGCTAGGACGGTCTGATCTGCCCATGTTGGTCAGCTGTTCCACTTGTAGATGATTTAGTGGACGGTGGAACAGCAGCTGATCTCTGAGTTCTGAGATCTTTTTAACCTCCTTCCATCTGCAGACTCTTCTACAACATCTCCACACTTTCAGAAGGTCTCAGAGAGCTCTCTGGATCTGGCCATGGTGATCTTCTTCACCCCTCACTCACTTCAACCATCAAGATCAGACCAGACTAAATGTCTGAGCTTTAAATCAGACACTAAGACTCCTCCAGAAGAATCCTCTCCAACCATGTTCTGATCATCTGCAGCTGATGTTCTGCTCCTTAGTCTGATTCTACCGATTAGTCTGATTAGTCCGATCTTTCCAAGGGACTGCTGTATTATCTGCCTTAGACACATGGATGCCAGCCGAAATTCCAGACCAAGCCATCGAGCCGGCGGGGCTCTCCCTGCACCACACGGACAGAACAAAGGACCTCTCCGGGAAAGGCAAAGGAGGTGGGGTATGTTTTTGGATCAATGCTTGGTGTGATGGGAGGAATGTACACTTCCTTCTTTTTGCTCAGGGGTTGTTCTCTACACTGTGTTTATAACCCCGCAGGCTCACACAGACCTGGCACTCGCATTAACAAGCAGGAAGCCGTCCGCCCAAAGGCTGTGTTCATTGTTGTTGGGGAAAGTAGCACAGGAAGTGCATAGTGGATGCTGTGCCCACAATGCTTCCTTTGGCACATTTAGGGCATATATATTTTATAAACTTATATATTTTTGTATATATATTTTTAATATATTTGTATTCACCCACACAGGTGCACTTCAGAAGCTTACAGTTACTGACTGCAGTCCATCTAACAGCCCAAGTTATACACTGTCATAAGTTTTGTCATAATGTGAAGATCACCCACCAGGTAGAAGTGAGTGGAGATACGAGGGTTTAAAAGACTTCTATAGAAGCTGAAGAATCAACTGAAGCTTTTTACTCCAGTAAAAGTGTAAAAGTACTGGTTTCAGAACGACTTCAAGTAGAAAAGTAAAAGTAATGGAAGGAAAACAAAGGCTGAAAGCTTAGGCCGCGCCACAGGGGTCTATAGTGCACTACACCCCCCCTCCCCAAAAACCCATTTCTCTAAAAGTCATAATGAGGAGAATGATCTATTAAAATGTTGATGTTAAAAATGTTGGGCTGCACTAGGCTCCTGTTTCAGCTGCAGATCTGCCCATTGAAAATGAAGCATTTCAGTAATATCAGCTCTATTAAAGGAGCGTCTCTGTGCTCTACTGAGCATTAACATGAGCTTCATGGAGGAAAATATGAGGAGTCGTTGTCTAGAAGTTCTGTAAAGCTGCAGAAAGTCAGACTTCAGAGGCGTGTGATCAATAAGCTTTATTGGAATGTAAATGTGGGGTTCAGTCGGGACGTTTCACTGCAGCTCTCTTGAGTCTCTGCCACGAACACAGTCTTCATACTAGACTACAGACGTCTGCTGTGAGCTCGCTGGAGAGTGACGGGACGTGTGCAGGTGTGATGATCTCTTATAAACCAATAGGGAGTCAGAATGGAGTCTGTTTATACTTCTCATCCAACCACGATCAGACTCACACTTTCCTGGATGGAGAAATTTATCTGGAGAGGGTTTTTTATTGATGACGAGCTGGAATGAAAACAGAGGGAAATGAAATAGGACTTCATCACTGGACACCGCTGTGGACCAAAGGAGCAGGTTCAGTGGCAGGCCTTGTCACAGAGCTGCTCTTATGTTTAATCAGAGTTTAATCTGCACTATTTACACTTTACAGTACATCCTATACACCTGCACTCCTGCACACTACTGACCTACCTTACTTTAATACCAGTATACACCCTCATTTACTCAGAATTAGCATCTGTCTGCTTCATTCCTTATTATTCATAACTGCACTGCCTTTCATCTCCGGTTAGTTTCAAGTGCATATTTTTTACATTTATTCTATTTATTGTTATTATTGTATTTTTATCACTGTGCTGTATTGTGCAGTTGCTACTGGCTGCTAAATTTCCTTCAGGTTTAATAAAGTATCTATTTATCTAAGATATGCTTTTCAGCACATTGAGGATATCATCCGTACTTCAAAGGACAGCCAGATTTTCAGAACGTTAGTAAATAAAGCAAATTATTTATACATAAATGTCATAAAAAACTTTATGTGTTTTTCTTGGTTTTTAGGTTGTTTTATTTACCAACGGCCTAAAAAAAAAGCATGTGCTGCTGCGAGCGTTGGTCGCCTTGCTGCACGGTTTAGCAGGATGACCTGCTCCTGAACGTGGATACCAAGCTGAAGCTGACCGTAACACACCTCCAGTCGTATGGGGAACCTCTCAAGCAGCCTCAAGGCTCCAAACGCTACAATTTTCGGCGTTGAACCATGGAGTTGAGGCTCCTCAAGTACCCCCAGTCCCTGGTGAAACACTGGACTGGACTGAATCATGAACCGATACAAGAAAACCAAACACATGAACAAAAATCGAGGCCGAAGTCCTTATTTCGCTCCGGGGGAGGGCGCAATACCGAGGGGCAGACAATATGTATGTATGTGTGTGTATGTATATATATATATATATATATATTATTAATCCCAACTAGAATGACGCCACAAGCCTGTCACTGTCAGACTGACTCAGCTGTGTACATATTGGAGTTGAATCATCTCAGAGTGAGTTTGGTCTGTCGTCGCTGGCTAATGGGTAGCTATTAGTCCCTGCAAGCTTAGCAGTCCTGTTCCCTGAGAATTGCTCATATTTTGGACACAGTGTTTAAAACTGCAGGAGGGAGAGCTTCATGTGTCGAGCTTATAAAACACGGGTCGGTGAGGTCAGAGTGGTTCTCTTGCCACATTTGGTTCAGTGAATATATGGCAGATGACTATTCCTGTTTATATATTTTTTAAATATTTAAAATGTCTGCATGTGTCTGTTTTTCAGAGTTTCTATGAGTTGCCAGATTATTAGGTACACTCACTTTGTCCCTTTTATCAGGTAAATCTGCTATACAGGTGCATCCACCTTGCACATAGAGCTAGATACTACATCATGTTTTTGTAATTGGAGAACAGTCCACCATCCAAGTAACATCAGGGGGCAGTGGCGGCTATTTTTTACAGTGGTGGGGAATTGAACCACTCGTCGGTTGCCATGACTACAGCACAAATATAGCCATTTCATTACAATACAAATCCACCAGTGATCCCGCACACCATGTACAGTTTGCTAAGGGATGGCAATTAGTGGAGAATCTGATTCAACACAATTTTCATTGGGGACTATTTGTCCCTATACACCCTGCATGTATCCCTCCACCATGCGTGACCCTGAACCAAAAACAGTCCGTGTCTCATCATTCACTGCTACAAATGTAAGCAATGTAATGTTTTCAGTGTGTATATGTGTGTATGTGTGTGTTTGTGTGTGTGTGTGCATTCACCCTCAGATCATCTCTCCCATCCTGTCTAACGGGAAGCCTCATCAGGCCTCTTTGGGCTGGAAGCGTGTTTTCGTGTTTAGCCTTCGTGGTGACTCAGCGCGTCATAATTCCTCCCCCGTGCCTGCCTTCCCGATCATGTTACGAAAGTGAAAGTGGAGGAGGGTGGAAAGGGGGAACCTGGCATTTCTTAGAAGCTCTGTAATTCCACTGTGCAACTCCAGCCCTCCACTTTTGCTTTAGCCTCAGAGGTTCACGCTGCAGCTCGCCTGGAGTTCCTCGTACATAAATACAGCCTCATCATCATCGCTGCTTACACCATCACCATTCTCTTCGCCCTTCGGATGGAGAAGTGCTACGCCGTTCTCGCGGCTCTGGCCTGCACGTGCCTGGTGCTGACCCCCCTGGTCATGCAGTGGCGTCACATCCGCTTGCTGAGGGTCGAGCTGATGGATCTGCAGGGCAACGTCAGAGCCCTGCAGAAGGGGCAGGAGGGGCTCTGCTGCCCCTTAGGCACATGCTGCGGGGTAGGTGAGTGCATAGCTGGACATCTGTCTGTCTGCCTGTCTGTCTGTTTAATAATACACAGCAAACCCCCCAGGCTTCCACACTCTAACGTAACAAGGGTTCTACTGTGTATACAGTGCTGCAAATGGGTTGTTTGACTTGTATCAATAGTGGAACCCTTGTTGGTGCTTGTATAGGATCATCTGTAGAGTTTTTAGATGAAGATAAACACTGATTGTCCTGGTAAAGGAAAGGTGAAGCTACATCTTAGCCAGCAGGTGAACAGTCAGTTCTGTGATGTTCTAGACAATGACTTGGTCAGAACATCTCTAAAAACAATCAGGTAGGTCTTGTGGAGAGTTCCCAGTATGCAGTGGTCAGTACCTTCCAAAGATGACCCAAGCACGGACAACCTGTGACTCATTAATGGTCATGGAGGTCCCACCTCACAACTTACAGGCCTGCTGTTAAAGGACACCTTCAGAGGCCTTGTGGAGTCCATGCCTTGGACACGTCAGAGCTGTACTGGAGGCACAATGTGGACCTATTAGGTGGTTTTAATGTTATGGCTGATTGATGTGCCTTCTGGCTGTGCTTCATTTAAAGAGTGCAGTCCCTCTTGCCTCTACTGTTCAGAGAAGGAGGTTTTCTACTAGATTCTGGAGGAGCACTGATGTGAGGATTTGATTGCATTCAGCAACAAACATATTAATGAGGTCAGGATGCTGGATAGATGACCACCAACCCACCTCATCATCCCAAAAGTACTGGATGGAGCTCCACCACCATCATTCCAGAGAACACAGCTCTTCCACTGCTCCACAGCTCCTCAATGCTGTACTGTAAATGGAGGGGCTTGGTACTAGAGGGGCTTTATACCCCTCTATTGGCATGGAGCCAATAGGGTCATGATGTTTCTACAGTAGAAGCTCCAGATCCCATCAGAACAGATAAAGCAACTGAACATGAATCTAGTAAAAAGGAGAAACAAGAGCTTCTCATTCTGAAGAAAGAAAGTAGTGAGATCTTGCCGGTGAGCTAGTCTGAAGAACAGAGCTCGGTTCCTCCAGGGTTCTCCTGGACGCCCCTAGGGACTGTGGGAGTTAGCTGGATATTGGGAAGCATTAAGAATGTTTCTGTCATACTGTAAAGTGAAGCTCATACTGTAAGAAGTGGTCCAGTCCAATACAGTGCAGTAACTCATCCAGTGTAAACAGACAGCGAGTCTGCAGTGCTCTAACTCCTTTACTCACCCCCTTCTGTGTTTTAATGGCTTAAAATGTCAGGCTTTAGCTAACAGGCTTATACACACACACACACACACACACACACATTCATTATTTCACTGACATAAACAAAAGAGTTATGAAATAACTGAAGTTTGGCAGGAGGAACCTGCCTGAAGCTTTGTCTCCTCTCAGTCTAATGCCACAGAAGTTTCCATTTCTACCTTCTTCCTGCAACCCTGTCAGCTGTCATACACTATATGTCCAAAAGTTTGTGGACAACCCCTTCTATTGAAAGTTGCACCCACTGCTGACACAAACACACATAGCTTGTCTAGTCCCTGTAGAGAAGAAGTACTGCCAATAGAATAGGACTAAGGATCTGGAGCAGATCAACATCATGACCCTATTATTGGCATGGCTAGAGGGGTATAAAGCCCCCCAGCATTGAGCTGTGGAGCAGTGGAAGAGCTGTGTTCTCTAGGATGATGGATGGTGGAGCTCCATCCAGTACTTTTGAATGGGATGAATTCGGGAGTTATGGATGATGAGGTGGCAACACCCTGACCTCACTAACTACCACTCATGTAGCTGAATGCAATCAAATTCCCATAGCAATGTTCATAGCAATGCAACTCTTTAAATACCCTTGACAATGAATGAGCAAGTGTCCTAATTCTTTTGTCAAAATCTCTCAGTTCTGGCCCTACCTATCAGAAGGGGGTCTGGCCTCAAGAGCTCAGAGCAGAAGCCTCCTAAACTCCAGCTCTCAGAGTGCTCTGAATTCCCTCCCTTTTACAATATCATCATGTATTCTCCACACACACTACAGCAAGCTCTCTGAATTACATTAAAAAAGAATAAATCTGTCTCTGTACGTCCTCCGGTCTCTGTATGTGCAGGTGTGGGGGACTCCAGCAACTCAGATCAGCCGAGAAAAGAGGGAAGTCTCAGGGCCGAAAAACAGACGGAAAAGACAGAGTGAGTCACTTCCTCTCAAAACACTGTCTTTTAAAAATAGACCTACTTTTATTACTTTCAACATCCCTTACGTTAGAAGAAAAGATACTTTAATGAAGTAAACACACAAATCTCTCTTCAAACTGTACTATAGTGAAAGGATGGTACTGTATCCCAATCTAACTCAATTAAAGAGCTGAAACTGTACTATAGTGAAAGTATGGTACTGTATCCCAATCTAACTCAATTAAAGAGCTGAAACTGTACTATAGTGAAAGTATGGTACTGTATCCCAATCTAGCTCAATTAAAGAGCTGAAACTGTACTATAGTGAAAGTATGGTACTGTATCTCAATCTAGCTCAATTAAAGAGCTGAAACTGTACTATAGTGAAAGTATGGTACTGTATCCCAATCTAACTCAATTAAAGAGCTGAAACTGTACTATAGTGAAAGTATGGTACTGTATCCCAATCTAGCTCAATTAAAGAGCTGAAACTGTACTATAGTGAAAGTATGGTACTGTATCCCAATCTAGCTCAATTAAAGAGCTGAAACTGTACTATAGTGAAAGTATGGTACTGTATCTCAATCTGACTCAATTAAAGAGCTGAAACTGTACTATAGTGAAAGTATGGCACTGTATCCCAATCTAACTCAATTAAAGAGCTGAAACTGTACTATAGTGAAAGTATGGTACTGTATCCCAATCTAACTCAATTAAAGAACTGAAACTGTACTATAGTGAAAGTATGGTACTGTACCCCAATCTAACTCAATTAAAGAGCTGAAACTGTACTATAGTGAAAGTATGGTACTGTATCCCAATCTAACTCAATTAAAGAACTGAAACTGTACTATAGTGAAAGCATGGTACTGTATCCCAATCTAACTCAATTAAAAGAGCAGAAACTGTACTATAGTGAAAGTATGGTACTGTATCCCAATCTAACTCAATTAAAGAGCTGAAACTGTACTATAGTGAAAGTATGGTACTGTATTCTAATCTAACTCAATTAAAGAGCTGAAACTGTACTATAGTGAAAGTATGGTACTGTATCCCAATCTAACTCAATTAAAAGAGCTGAAACTGTACTATAGTGAAAGTATAGTACTGTATCCCAATCTAACTCAATTAAAAGTGCTAAAACTGTACTATAGTGAAAGTATGGTACTGTATCCCAATCTAACTCAATTAAAAGAGCTGAAACTGTACTATAGTGAAAGTATGGTACTGTATCTCAATCTAACTCAATTAAAGAGCTGAAACTGTACTATAGTGAAAGTATGGTACTGTATCCCAATCTAACTCAATTAAAAGAGCTGAAACTGTACTATAGTGAAAGTATGGTACTGTATCTCAATCTAACTCAATTAAAGAGCTGAAACTGTACTATAGTGAAAGTATGGTACTGTATCCCAATCTAACTCAATTAAAAGAGCTGAAACTGTACTATAGTGAAAGTATGGTACTGTATCCCAATCTAACTCAATTAAAAGAGCTGAAACTGTACTATAGTGAAAGTATGGTACTGTATCCCAATCTAACTCAATTAAAGAGCTGAAACTGTACTATAGTGAAAGTATGGTACTGTCTCACAATCTAACTCAATTAAAGAGCTGAAACTGTACTATAGTGAAAGTATGGTACTGTATACCAATCTAACTCAATTAAAGAGCTGAAACTGTACTATAGTGAAAGTATGGTACTGTATCTCAATCTAACTCAATTAAAGAGCTGAAACTGTACTATAGTGAAAGTATGGTACTGTATCCCAATCTAACTCAATTAAAGAGCTGAAACTGTACTATAGTGAAAGTATGGTACTGTATCCCAATCTAACTCAATTAAAAGAGCTGAAACTGTACTATAGTGAAAGTATAGTACTGTATCCCAATCTAACTCAATTAAAAGTGCTAAAACTGTACTATAGTGAAAGTATGGTACTGTATCCCAATCTAACTCAATTAAAAGAGCTGAAACTGTACTATAGTGAAAGTATGGTACTGTATCTCAATCTAACTCAATTAAAGAGCTGAAACTGTACTATAGTGAAAGTATGGTACTGTATCCCAATCTAACTCAATTAAAAGAGCTGAAACTGTACTATAGTGAAAGTATGGTACTGTATCTCAATCTAACTCAATTAAAGAGCTGAAACTGTACTATAGTGAAAGTATGGTACTGTATCCCAATCTAACTCAATTAAAAGAGCTGAAACTGTACTATAGTGAAAGTATGGTACTGTATCCCAATCTAACTCAATTAAAAGAGCTGAAACTGTACTATAGTGAAAGTATGGTACTGTATCCCAATCTAACTCAATTAAAGAGCTGAAACTGTACTATAGTGAAAGTATGGTACTGTCTCACAATCTAACTCAATTAAAGAGCTGAAACTGTACTATAGTGAAAGTATGGTACTGTATACCAATCTAACTCAATTAAAGAGCTGAAACTGTACTATAGTGAAAGTATGGTACTGTATCTCAATCTAACTCAATTAAAGAGCTGAAACTGTACTATAGTGAAAGTATGGTACTGTATCCCAATCTAACTCAATTAAAGAGCTGAAACTGTACTATAGTGAAAGTATGGTACTGTATCCCAATCTAACTTAATTAAAAGAGCTGAAACTGTACTATAGTGAAAGTATGGTACTGTATCTCAATCTAACTCAATTAAAGAGCTGAAACTGTACTATAGTGAAAGTATGGTACTGTATCCCAATCTAACTCAATTAAAAGAGCTGAAACTGTACTATAGTGAAAGTATGGTACTGTATCCCAATCTAACTTAATTAAAAGAGCCAAAAAACTGTACTATAGTGAAAGTATGGTACTGTATCCCAATCTAACTCAATTAAAGAGCTGAAACTGTACTATAGTGAAAGTATGGTACTGTATACCAATCTGACTCAATTAAAGAGCTGAAACTGTACTATAGTGAAAGTATGGTACTGTATCCCAATCTAACTCAATTAAAGAGCTGAAACTGTACTATAGTGAAAGTATGGTACTGTATCCTAATCTAACTCAATTAAAAGAGCCAAAAAACTGTACTATAGTGAAAGTATGGTACTGTATCTCAATCTAGCTCAATTAAAGAGCTGAAACTGTACTATAGTGAAAGTATGGTACTGTATCTCAATCTGACTCAATTAAAGAGCTGAAACTGTACTATAGTGAAAGTATGGTACTGTATCCCAATCTAACTCAATTAAAGAGCTGAAACTGTACTATAGTGAAAGTATGGTACTGTATCCCAATCTAGCTCAATTAAAGAGCTGAAACTGTACTATAGTGAAAGTATGGTACTGTATCCCAATCTAGCTCAATTAAAGAGCTGAAACTGTACTATAGTGAAAGTATGGTACTGTATCTCAATCTGACTCAATTAAAGAGCTGAAACTGTACTATAGTGAAAGTATGGTACTGTATCCCAATCTAACTCAATTAAAGAGCTGAAACTGTACTATAGTGAAAGTATGGTACTGTATCCCAATCTAACTCAATTAAAGAACTGAAACTGTACTATAGTGAAAGTATGGTACTGTACCCCAATCTAACTCAATTAAAGAGCTGAAACTGTACTATAGTGAAAGTATGGTACTGTATCCCAATCTAACTCAATTAAAGAACTGAAACTGTACTATAGTGAAAGCATGGTACTGTATCCCAATCTAACTCAATTAAAAGAGCAGAAACTGTACTATAGTGAAAGTATGGTACTGTATCCCAATCTAACTCAATTAAAGAGCTGAAACTGTACTATAGTGAAAGTATGGTACTGTATTCTAATCTAACTCAATTAAAGAGCTGAAACTGTACTATAGTGAAAGTATGGTACTGTATCCCAATCTAACTCAATTAAAAGAGCTGAAACTGTACTATAGTGAAAGTATAGTACTGTATCCCAATCTAACTCAATTAAAAGTGCTAAAACTGTACTATAGTGAAAGTATGGTACTGTATCCCAATCTAACTCAATTAAAAGAGCTGAAACTGTACTATAGTGAAAGTATGGTACTGTATCTCAATCTAACTCAATTAAAGAGCTGAAACTGTACTATAGTGAAAGTATGGTACTGTATCCCAATCTAACTCAATTAAAAGAGCTGAAACTGTACTATAGTGAAAGTATGGTACTGTATCTCAATCTAACTCAATTAAAGAGCTGAAACTGTACTATAGTGAAAGTATGGTACTGTATCCCAATCTAACTCAATTAAAAGAGCTGAAACTGTACTATAGTGAAAGTATGGTACTGTATCCCAATCTAACTCAATTAAAAGAGCTGAAACTGTACTATAGTGAAAGTATGGTACTGTCTCACAATCTAACTCAATTAAAGAGCTGAAACTGTACTATAGTGAAAGTATGGTACTGTATACCAATCTGACTCAATTAAAGAGCTGAAACTGTACTATAGTGAAAGTATGGTACTGTATCTCAATCTAACTCAATTAAAGAGCTGAAACTGTACTATAGTGAAAGTATGGTACTGTATCCCAATCTAACTCAATTAAAAGAGCTGAAACTGTACTATAGTGAAAGTATGGTACTGTATCTCAATCTAACTCAATTAAAGAGCTGAAACTGTACTATAGTGAAAGTATGGTACTGTATCCCAATCTAACTCAATTAAAAGAGCTGAAACTGTACTATAGTGAAAGTATGGTACTGTATCCCAATCTAACTCAATTAAAAGAGCTGAAACTGTACTATAGTGAAAGTATGGTACTGTCTCACAATCTAACTCAATTAAAGAGCTGAAACTGTACTATAGTGAAAGTATGGTACTGTATACCAATCTGACTCAATTAAAGAGCTGAAACTGTACTATAGTGAAAGTATGGTACTGTATCTCAATCTAACTCAATTAAAGAGCTGAAACTGTACTATAGTGAAAGTATGGTACTGTATCCCAATCTAACTCAATTAAAGAGCTGAAACTGTACTATAGTGAAAGTATGGTACTGTATCCCAATCTAACTTAATTAAAAGAGCTGAAACTGTACTATAGTGAAAGTATGGTACTGTACCCCAATCTAACTCAATTAAAGAGCTGAAACTGTACTATAGTGAAAGTATGGTACTGTATCCCAATCTAACTCAATTAAAAGAGCTGAAACTGTACTATAGTGAAAGTATGGTACTGTATCCCAATCTAACTTAATTAAAAGAGCCAAAGAACTGTACTATAGTGAAAGTATGGTACTGTATCCCAATCTAACTCAATTAAAGAGCTGAAACTGTACTATAGTGAAAGTATGGTACTGTATCCCAATCTAGCTCAATTAAAGAGCTGAAACTGTACTATAGTGAAAGTATGGTACTGTATCTCAATCTAGCTCAATTAAAGAGCTGAAACTGTACTATAGTGAAAGTATGGTACTGTATCTCAATCTGACTCAATTAAAGAGCTGAAACTGTACTATAGTGAAAGTATGGTACTGTATCCCAATCTAACTCAATTAAAGAGCTGAAACTGTACTATAGTGAAAGTATGGTACTGTATCCCAATCTAGCTCAATTAAAGAGCTGAAACTGTACTATAGTGAAAGTATGGTACTGTATCCCAATCTAGCTCAATTAAAGAGCTGAAACTGTACTATAGTGAAAGTATGGTACTGTATCTCAATCTGACTCAATTAAAGAGCTGAAACTGTACTATAGTGAAAGTATGGCACTGTATCCCAATCTAACTCAATTAAAGAGCTGAAACTGTACTATAGTGAAAGTATGGTACTGTATCCCAATCTAACTCAATTAAAGAACTGAAACTGTACTATAGTGAAAGTATGGTACTGTACCCCAATCTAACTCAATTAAAGAGCTGAAACTGTACTATAGTGAAAGTATGGTACTGTATCCCAATCTAACTCAATTAAAGAACTGAAACTGTACTATAGTGAAAGCATGGTACTGTATCCCAATCTAACTCAATTAAAAGAGCAGAAACTGTACTATAGTGAAAGTATGGTACTGTATCCCAATCTAACTCAATTAAAGAGCTGAAACTGTACTATAGTGAAAGTATGGTACTGTATTCTAATCTAACTCAATTAAAGAGCTGAAACTGTACTATAGTGAAAGTATGGTACTGTATCCCAATCTAACTCAATTAAAAGAGCTGAAACTGTACTATAGTGAAAGTATAGTACTGTATCCCAATCTAACTCAATTAAAAGTGCTAAAACTGTACTATAGTGAAAGTATGGTACTGTATCCCAATCTAACTCAATTAAAAGAGCTGAAACTGTACTATAGTGAAAGTATGGTACTGTATCTCAATCTAACTCAATTAAAGAGCTGAAACTGTACTATAGTGAAAGTATGGTACTGTATCCCAATCTAACTCAATTAAAAGAGCTGAAACTGTACTATAGTGAAAGTATGGTACTGTATCTCAATCTAACTCAATTAAAGAGCTGAAACTGTACTATAGTGAAAGTATGGTACTGTATCCCAATCTAACTCAATTAAAAGAGCTGAAACTGTACTATAGTGAAAGTATGGTACTGTATCCCAATCTAACTCAATTAAAAGAGCTGAAACTGTACTATAGTGAAAGTATGGTACTGTATCCCAATCTAACTCAATTAAAGAGCTGAAACTGTACTATAGTGAAAGTATGGTACTGTCTCACAATCTAACTCAATTAAAGAGCTGAAACTGTACTATAGTGAAAGTATGGTACTGTATACCAATCTGACTCAATTAAAGAGCTGAAACTGTACTATAGTGAAAGTATGGTACTGTATCTCAATCTAACTCAATTAAAGAGCTGAAACTGTACTATAGTGAAAGTATGGTACTGTATCCCAATCTAACTCAATTAAAGAGCTGAAACTGTACTATAGTGAAAGTATGGTACTGTATCCCAATCTAACTTAATTAAAAGAGCTGAAACTGTACTATAGTGAAAGTATGGTACTGTACCCCAATCTAACTCAATTAAAGAGCTGAAACTGTACTATAGTGAAAGTATGGTACTGTATCCCAATCTAACTCAATTAAAAGAGCTGAAACTGTACTATAGTGAAAGTATGGTACTGTATCCCAATCTAACTCAATTAAAGAGCTGAAACTGTACTATAGTGAAAGTATGGTACTGTATACCAATCTGACTCAATTAAAGAGCTGAAACTGTACTATAGTGAAAGTATGGTACTGTATCCCAATCTAACTCAATTAAAGAGCTGAAACTGTACTATAGTGAAAGTATGGTACTGTATCCTAATCTAACTCAATTAAAAGAGCCAAAAAACTGTACTACTCACTATTTGTCATATAACAGACACACACATACTGACTTTGCATTTGCATTATTGTGTAATTAGGGTGTGTTTTGTTCCTCAGCAGAGCAGCGCTCCTTACTGCATCTGATCCCTGCCTTCAAACACTCTTACGGTAGGAGCTGCTCCTCTTCTCTAAAAGCTACACAGTCAGTTGGGATACTTTTTAGGTCATTTTAGATGAATTAATCTGTACAGTATGTCTGTAAATACTCTCTGTGTTGTGCCATGTCTCCTCAGCTGAGCGGGATTTGACGATTCTGACCTGGGCACTTGGGCGGAGCCAAGGGGTGGGACTACAGGTGTCCGGGGAAACCATCACCGTGGTTACAGAGGGCACCTACTTTATTTACAGTCAAGTCAGTGCCTGCTTACTAACCAGTAGTGGTGTACCTCAGATTCACTTCATCATAGAGCTGTTTTTCAAAGTACACTGAATACGTAATGTGAGGAGGTACGGTCATGTGACAAAATCAGGAGACCCCATTAAAGCCTAAAACTTACTGAGAGACGGAGGTGACCTAACTAAACTCACACACCTGAAGAAACGTCTTTAATCATCATTTATTAAATAGAATTTAATAAATGATTTATTATTTATTACTCCTTCTGTGTAGAATTAGACCCAGCTTCAGATGATCAGAACATGGTTGGAGAGGATTCTTCTGGAGGAGTCTTAGTGTCTTATTTAAACCTCAGACGTTTAGTCTGGTCTGATCTTGAGAGTTGAAGTGAGGGGTGAAGAAGATCACCATGACCAGATCCAGAGAGCTCTCTGAGGTCTTCAGAAAGAAGGGTGGAGATGCAGAGGAGTCTGGGAAGGGGGTTTAAAAAGATCACAGTCGTTCCACTGTCCACTAAACCATTTACAAGAAGAACAGCTGACCAACATGACCAGATCAGACTGTCCCAGCAAGATCAGCCCAAGATGAGTAAAGAAGACTCCAACAGTCATGGTAGTAGATAGATCTCACCACAGCTGATGTGAAAGTACCACCAGAAAGAGGCCCAACTGAATTTGTGAGGTGAGCAAGGAGAAGACCCTTACCATCAAAAAAAGAAACAATCAGGGTTAGACTACAGTTCTCCAGAGAACACTTAGACCAAGACCAGGACTTCTGGGA
The DNA here is from genome assembly GCF_030463535.1 of Salminus brasiliensis. Taxonomy (NCBI): domain Eukaryota; kingdom Metazoa; phylum Chordata; class Actinopteri; order Characiformes; family Bryconidae; genus Salminus; species Salminus brasiliensis. The sequence goes on along the minus strand of NC_132878.1, from coordinate 2,306,641 downwards.
CAGTGAGCTTTAGAGTCTTTAGTTCATGGGGTGTCCTTTTTTTCTCACATGAGCGGATTTACACCAGAGTGCCGTACAGACAATATACTCCTCACAGGTTGAGCAGATGAGGGTGTAAAAATGCCACTCCTGTACTTCCTGCAGGTGCTGTACAAGGACAACACCTGGGTGATGGGCCACGTGATCACCAAGCGGCTGAATGGGGCGGAGTCAAAACTGATGAAATGTCTGAAGAGCATGCCCAGCAATCTTAGCGACCCGGTCAACACATGCTACACAGCAGGTGACTCTTCCTGAAACTCACATGTGCTGCACTCCGACTGCAGCGAGCGAGGTCACATGGGCTTTTCCTATTGATTAGACTCATTCAAATTTAGAGTTGATCAGTTCTGTTTTTGGAGCAGACTGCCATGAGCAGCTGCTGTGATGTCATCAGCATATGTCTGAGCACTTATGGTCTATTGTGATGTCATAACTGCATGCTGTCCCCTTTGATCTATAGTCATGAAATCAGTGCAAACACTCTATTAGCCATTAGGACAAGACAAGACACCGATCCTCACCATTAGTGTTGGACACAGATGGAGTCTGGCCTCCTCCTTTAACCCACCTGTGCAGTAAACACACACACACACACACACACACACACACACTACAGTAACTCTACAGTAACCCTCCTACAGTAACTCTCCTACAGTAACTCTACAGTAACCCTCCTACAGTAACTCTCTTACATTAACCCTCCTACAGTAACTCTACAGTAACCCTCCTACAGTAACTCTCTTACATTAACCCTCCTACAGTAACTCTACAGTAACCCTCCTACAGTAACTCTACAGTAACTCTCCTACAGTAACTCTCTTACATTAACTCTCCTACAGTAACTCTACAGTAACTCTACAGTAACCCTCCTACAGTAACTCTACAGTAACTCTCCTACAGTAACTCTACAGTAACTCTCCTACAGTAACTCTCCTACAGTGACTCTACAGTAACTCTACAGTAACCCTCCTACAGTAACTCTACAGTAACTCTCCTACAGTAACCCTCCTACAGTAACTCTCTTACAGTAACTCTCCTACAGTAACTCTACAGTAACTCTCCTACAGTAACTCTCCTACAGTGACTCTACAGTAACTCTACAGTAACCCTCCTACAGTAACTCTACAGTAACTCTACAGTAACTCTCCTACAGTAACTCTACAGTAACTCTCCTACAGTAACCCTCCTACAGTAACTCTCTTACATTAACTCTCCTACAGTAACTCTCCAGTAACTCTCTTACAGTAACTCTACAGTAACTCTCCTACAGTAACTCTCCTACAGTAACTCTACAGTAACCGTCCTACAGTAACTCTACAGTAACCCTCCTACAGTAACTCTCTTACATTAACCCTCCTACAGTAACTCTACAGTAACCCTCCTACAGTAACTCTCCTACAGTAACTCTACAGTAACCCTCCTACAGTAACTCTCTTACATTAACCCTCCTACAGTAACTCTACAGTAACTCTCCTACAGTAACTCTACAGTAACTCTACAGTAACCCTCCTACAGTAACTCTACAGTAACTCTCTTACAGTAACTCTACAGTAACTCTCCTACAGTAACTCTCCTACAGTGACTCTACAGGAACTCTACAGTAACCCTCCTACAGTAACTCTACAGTAACTCTCCTACAGTAACTCTACAGTAACTCTCCTACAGTAACTCTCCTACAGTAACTCTACAGTAACCCTCCTACAGTAACTCTACAGTAAACCTCCTACAGTAACTCTCCTACAGTAACTCTACAGTAACTCTCTTACAGTAACTCTACAGTAACTCTCCTACAGTAACTCTCCTACAGTAACTCTACAGTAACTCTCCTACAGTAACTCTACAGTAACCGTCCTACAGTAACTCTACACTAACCCTCCTACAGTAACTCTTTTACATTAACCCTCCTACAGTAACTCTACAGTAACCCTCCTACAGTAACTCTCCTACAGTAACTCTACAGTAACCCTCCTACAGTAACTCTACAGTAACCCTCCTACAGTAACTCTCACACAGTAACTCTACAGTAACCCTCCTACAGTAACTCTCTTACATTAACCCTCCTACAGTAACTCTACAGTAACTCTCCTACAGTAACTCTACAGTAACTCTCTTACAGTAACTCTACAGTAACTCTACAGTAACCCTCCTACAGTAACTCTACAGTAACTCTCTTACAGTAACTCTACAGTAACTCTCCTACAGTAACTCTCCTACAGTGACTCTACAGGAACTCTACAGTAACCCTCCTACAGTAACTCTACAGTAACTCTCCTACAGTAACTCTACAGTAACTCTCCTACAGTAACCCTCCTACAGTAACTCTACAGTAACTCTCCTACAGTAACCCTCCTACAGTAACTCTCTTACATTAACTCTCCTACAGTAACTCTACAGTAACCCTCCTACAGTAACTTTCTTACATTAACTCTCCTACAGTAACTCTACAGTAACTCTCCTACAGTAACTCTACAGTAACGCTCCTACAGTAACTCTACAGTAACTCTACAGTAACTCTCCTACAGTAACTCTACAGTAACCCTCCTACAGTAACTCTCTTACATTAACTCTACAGTAACGCTCCTACAGTAACTCTACAGTAACTCTCCTACAGTGACTCTACAGTAACTCTACAGTAACCCTCCTACAGTAACTCTACAGTAACTCTCCTACAGTGACCCTCCTACAGTAACTCTCTTACATTAACTCTCCTACAGTAACTCTCCAGTAACTCTCTTACAGTAACTCTACAGTAACTCTCCTACAGTAACTCTCCTACAGTAACTCTACAGTAACCCTCCTACAGTAACTTTCTTACATTAACTCTCCTACAGTAACTCTACAGTAACTCTCCTACAGTAACTCTACAGTAACGCTCCTACAGTAACTCTACAGTAACTCTCTTACAGTAACACTCCTACAGTAACTCTACAGTAACTCTACAATAACCCTCCTACAGTAACTCTACAGTAACCCTCCTACAGTAACTCTACAGTAAACCTCCTACAGTAACTCTCCTACAGTAACTCTACAGTAACTCTCTTACAGTAACTCTACAGTAACTCTCCTACAGTAACTCTCCTACAGTAACTCTACAGTAACTCTCCTACAGTAACTCTACAGTAACCGTCCTACAGTAACTCTACACTAACCCTCCTACAGTAACTCTTTTACATTAACCCTCCTACAGTAACTCTACAGTAACCCTCCTACAGTAACTCTCCTACAGTAACTCTACAGTAACCCTCCTACAGTAACTCTACAGTAACCCTCCTACAGTAACTCTCACACAGTAACTCTACAGTAACCCTCCTACAGTAACTCTCTTACATTAACCCTCCTACAGTAACTCTACAGTAACTCTCCTACAGTAACTCTACAGTAACTCTCTTACAGTAACTCTACAGTAACTCTACAGTAACCCTCCTACAGTAACTCTACAGTAACTCTCTTACAGTAACTCTACAGTAACTCTCCTACAGTAACTCTCCTACAGTGACTCTACAGGAACTCTACAGTAACCCTCCTACAGTAACTCTACAGTAACTCTCCTACAGTAACTCTACAGTAACTCTCCTACAGTAACCCTCCTACAGTAACTCTACAGTAACTCTCCTACAGTAACCCTCCTACAGTAACTCTCTTACATTAACTCTCCTACAGTAACTCTACAGTAACCCTCCTACAGTAACTTTCTTACATTAACTCTCCTACAGTAACTCTACAGTAACTCTCCTACAGTAACTCTACAGTAACGCTCCTACAGTAACTCTACAGTAACTCTACAGTAACTCTCCTACAGTAACTCTACAGTAACCCTCCTACAGTAACTCTCTTACATTAACTCTACAGTAACGCTCCTACAGTAACTCTACAGTAACTCTCCTACAGTGACTCTACAGTAACTCTACAGTAACCCTCCTACAGTAACTCTACAGTAACTCTCCTACAGTGACCCTCCTACAGTAACTCTCTTACATTAACTCTCCTACAGTAACTCTCCAGTAACTCTCTTACAGTAACTCTACAGTAACTCTCCTACAGTAACTCTCCTACAGTAACTCTACAGTAACCCTCCTACAGTAACTTTCTTACATTAACTCTCCTACAGTAACTCTACAGTAACTCTCCTACAGTAACTCTACAGTAACGCTCCTACAGTAACTCTACAGTAACTCTCTTACAGTAACACTCCTACAGTAACTCTACAGTAACTCTACAGTAAATCTCCTACAGTAACTCTACAGTAACTCTCCTACAGTAACTCTCCTACAGTAACACTCCAACAGAAACTCTACAGTAACTCTCTTATAGTAACACTCCAACAGTAACTCTACCGTAACTCTCCTACAGTAACTCTACAGTAACTCTCCTACAGTAACACTCCTACAGTAACCCTACAGCAATGCTCCTACAGTAACTCTACAGTAACTCTACAGTAACCCTCCTACAGTAACTCTCTTACAGTAACTCTACAGTAACACTCCTACAGTAACTCTACCGTAACTCTCTTACACTAACTCTACAGTAACTCTCTTACAGTGACTCTACAGTAACTCTCCTACAGTAACACTCCTACAGTAACTCTACCATAACTCTCCTACAGTAACTCTACAGTAACTCTCTTACATTAACTCTCCTACAGTAACTCTACAGTAACTCTACAGTAACCCTCCTACAGTAACTCTACAGTAACTCTCCTACAGTAACTCTACAGTAACTCTCTTACATTAACTCTCCTACAGTGACTCTACAGTAACTCTACAGTAACCCTCCTACAGTAACTCTACAGTAACTCTCCTACAGTAACCCTCCTACAGTAACTCTCTTACAGTAACTCTCCTACAGTAACTCTACAGTAACTCTCCTACAGTAACTCTCCTACAGTGACTCTACAGTAACTCTACAGTAACCCTCCTACAGTAACTCTACAGTAACTCTACAGTAACTCTCCTACAGTAACTCTACAGTAACTCTCCTACAGTAACCCTCCTACAGTAACTCTCTTACATTAACTCTCCTACAGTAACTCTCCAGTAACTCTCTTACAGTAACTCTACAGTAACTCTCCTACAGTAACTCTCCTACAGTAACTCTACAGTAACCGTCCTACAGTAACTCTACAGTAACTCTCCTACAGTAACCCTCCTACAGTAACTCTCTTACAGTAACTCTCCTACAGTAACTCTACAGTAACTCTCCTACAGTAACTCTCCTACAGTGACTCTACAGTAACTCTACAGTAACCCTCCTACAGTAACTCTACAGTAACTCTACAGTAACTCTCCTACAGTAACTCTACAGTAACTCTCCTACAGTAACCCTCCTACAGTAACTCTCTTACATTAACTCTCCTACAGTAACTCTCCAGTAACTCTCTTACAGTAACTCTACAGTAACTCTCCTACAGTAACTCTCCTACAGTGACTCTACAGTAACTCTACAGTAACCCTCCTACAGTAACTCTACAGTAACTCTCCTACAGTAACCCTCCTACAGTAACTCTCTTACAGTAACTCTCCTACAGTAACTCTACAGTAACTCTCCTACAGTAACTCTCCTACAGTGACTCTACAGTAACTCTACAGTAACCCTCCTACAGTAACTCTACAGTAACTCTACAGTAACTCTCCTACAGTAACTCTACAGTAACTCTCCTACAGTAACCCTCCTACAGTAACTCTCTTACATTAACTCTCCTACAGTAACTCTCCAGTAACTCTCTTACAGTAACTCTACAGTAACTCTCCTACAGTAACTCTCCTACAGTAACTCTACAGTAACCGTCCTACAGTAACTCTACAGTAACCCTCCTACAGTAACTCTCTTACATTAACCCTCCTACAGTAACTCTACAGTAACCCTCCTACAGTAACTCTCCTACAGTAACTCTACAGTAACCCTCCTACAGTAACTCTCTTACATTAACCCTCCTACAGTAACTCTACAGTAACTCTCCTACAGTAACTCTACAGTAACTCTACAGTAACCCTCCTACAGTAACTCTACAGTAACTCTCTTACAGTAACTCTACAGTAACTCTCCTACAGTAACTCTCCTACAGTGACTCTACAGGAACTCTACAGTAACCCTCCTACAGTAACTCTACAGTAACTCTCCTACAGTAACTCTACAGTAACTCTCCTACAGTAACTCTCCTACAGTAACTCTACAGTAACCCTCCTACAGTAACTCTACAGTAAACCTCCTACAGTAACTCTCCTACAGTAACTCTACAGTAACTCTCTTACAGTAACTCTACAGTAACTCTCCTACAGTAACTCTCCTACAGTAACTCTACAGTAACTCTCCTACAGTAACTCTACAGTAACCGTCCTACAGTAACTCTACACTAACCCTCCTACAGTAACTCTTTTACATTAACCCTCCTACAGTAACTCTACAGTAACCCTCCTACAGTAACTCTCCTACAGTAACTCTACAGTAACCCTCCTACAGTAACTCTACAGTAACCCTCCTACAGTAACTCTCACACAGTAACTCTACAGTAACCCTCCTACAGTAACTCTCTTACATTAACCCTCCTACAGTAACTCTACAGTAACTCTCCTACAGTAACTCTACAGTAACTCTCTTACAGTAACTCTACAGTAACTCTACAGTAACCCTCCTACAGTAACTCTACAGTAACTCTCTTACAGTAACTCTACAGTAACTCTCCTACAGTAACTCTCCTACAGTGACTCTACAGGAACTCTACAGTAACCCTCCTACAGTAACTCTACAGTAACTCTCCTACAGTAACCCTCCTACAGTAACTCTACAGTAACTCTCCTACAGTAACCCTCCTACAGTAACTCTCTTACATTAACTCTCCTACAGTAACTCTACAGTAACCCTCCTACAGTAACTTTCTTACATTAACTCTCCTACAGTAACTCTACAGTAACTCTCCTACAGTAACTCTACAGTAACGCTCCTACAGTAACTCTACAGTAACTCTACAGTAACTCTCCTACAGTAACTCTACAGTAACCCTCCTACAGTAACTCTCTTACATTAACTCTACAGTAACGCTCCTACAGTAACTCTACAGTAACTCTCCTACAGTGACTCTACAGTAACTCTACAGTAACCCTCCTACAGTAACTCTACAGTAACTCCCCTACAGTGACCCTCCTACAGTAACTCTCTTACATTAACTCTCCTACAGTAACTCTCCAGTAACTCTCTTACAGTAACTCTACAGTAACTCTCCTACAGTAACCCTCCTACAGTAACTTTCTTACATTAACTCTCCTACAGTAACTCTACAGTAACTCTCCTACAGTAACTCTACAGTAACGCTCCTACAGTAACTCTACAGTAACTCTCTTACAGTAACACTCCTACAGTAACTCTACAGTAACTCTACAGTAAATCTCCTACAGTAACTCTACAGTAACTCTCCTACAGTAACTCTCCTACAGTAACACTCCAACAGAAACTCTACAGTAACTCTCTTATAGTAACACTCCAACAGTAACTCTACCGTAACTCTCCTACAGTAACTCTACAGTAACTCTCCTACAGTAACACTCCTACAGTAACCCTACAGCAATGCTCCTACAGTAACTCTACAGTAACTCTACAGTAACCCTCCTACAGTAACTCTCTTACAGTAACTCTACAGTAACACTCCTACAGTAACTCTACCGTAACTCTCTTACACTAACTCTACAGTAACTCTCTTACAGTGACTCTACAGTAACTCTCCTACAGTAACACTCCTACAGTAACTCTACCATAACTCTCCTACAGTAACTCTACAGTAACTCTCTTACAGTAACTCTACAGTAACTCTACAGTAACCCTCCTACAGTAACTCTACAGTAACTCTCTTACAGTAACTCTACAGTAACTCTCCTACAGTAACTCTCCTACAGTAACTCTACAGTAACTCTCCTACAGTGACTCTACAGTAACTCTACAGTAACCCTCCTACAGTAACTCTACAGTAACTCTCCTACAGTAACTCTCCTACAGTAACTCTACAGTAACTCTCCTACAGTAACTCTCCTACAGTAACTGTCCTACAGTAACTCTACAGTAACTCTCCTACAGTAACTCTCCTACAGTAACTCTACAGTAACCCTCCTACAGTAACTTTCTTACATTAACCCTCCTACAGTAACTCTACAGTAACTCTCCTACAGTAACTCTACAGTAACGCTCCTACAGTAACTCTACAGTAACTCTCTTACAGTAACACTCCTACAGTAACTCTACAGTAACTCTACAGTAACTCTCCTACAGTAACTCTACAGTAACCCTCCTACAGTAACTCTACAGTAACTCTCCTACAGTAACCCTCCTACAGTAACTCTCTTACATTAACTCTCCTACAGTAACTCTCCAGTAACTCTCTTACAGTAACTCTACAGTAACTCTCCTACAGTAACTCTCCTACAGTAACTCTACAGTAACCGTCCTACAGTAACTCTACAGTAACCCTCCTACAGTAACTCTCTTACATTAACCCTCCTACAGTAACTCTACAGTAACCCTCCTACAGTAACTCTCCTACAGTAACTCTACAGTAACCCTCCTACAGTAACTCTACAGTAACCCTCCTACAGTAACTCTCCTACAGTAACTCTACAGTAACCCTCCTACAGTAACTCTCTTACATTAACCCTCCTACAGTAACTCTACAGTAACTCTCCTACAGTAACTCTACAGTAACCCTCCTACAGTAACTCTCTTACATTAACTCTACAGTAACGCTCCTACAGTAACTCTACAGTAACTCTCCTACAGTGACTCTACAGTAACTCTACAGTAACCCTCCTACAGTAACTCTACAGTAACTCTCCTACAGTGACCCTCCTACAGTAACTCTCTTACATTAACTCTCCTACAGTAACTCTCCAGTAACTCTCTTACAGTAACTCTACAGTAACTCTCCTACAGTAACCCTCCTACAGTAACTTTCTTACATTAACTCTCCTACAGTAACTCTACAGTAACTCTCCTACAGTAACTCTACAGTAACGCTCCTACAGTAACTCTACAGTAACTCTCTTACAGTAACACTCCTACAGTAACTCTACAGTAACTCTACAGTAAATCTCCTACAGTAACTCTACAGTAACTCTCCTACAGTAACTCTCCTACAGTAACACTCCAACAGAAACTCTACAGTAACTCTCTTATAGTAACACTCCAACAGTAACTCTACCGTAACTCTCCTACAGTAACTCTACAGTAACTCTCCTACAGTAACACTCCTACAGTAACCCTACAGCAATGCTCCTACAGTAACTCTACAGTAACTCTACAGTAACCCTCCTACAGTAACTCTCTTACAGTAACTCTACAGTAACACTCCTACAGTAACTCTACCGTAACTCTCTTACACTAACTCTACAGTAACTCTCTTACAGTGACTCTACAGTAACTCTCCTACAGTAACACTCCTACAGTAACTCTACCATAACTCTCCTACAGTAACTCTACAGTAACTCTCTTACAGTAACTCTACAGTAACTCTACAGTAACCCTCCTACAGTAACTCTACAGTAACTCTCTTACAGTAACTCTACAGTAACTCTCCTACAGTAACTCTCCTACAGTAACTCTACAGTAACTCTCCTACAGTGACTCTACAGTAACTCTACAGTAACCCTCCTACAGTAACTCTACAGTAACTCTCCTACAGTAACTCTCCTACAGTAACTCTACAGTAACTCTCCTACAGTAACTGTCCTACAGTAACTCTACAGTAACTCTCCTACAGTAACTCTCCTACAGTAACTCTACAGTAACCCTCCTACAGTAACTTTCTTACATTAACCCTCCTACAGTAACTCTACAGTAACTCTCCTACAGTAACTCTACAGTAACGCTCCTACAGTAACTCTACAGTAACTCTCTTACAGTAACACTCCTACAGTAACTCTACAGTAACTCTACAGTAACTCTCCTACAGTAACTCTACAGTAACCCTCCTACAGTAACTCTACAGTAACTCTCCTACAGTAACCCTCCTACAGTAACTCTCTTACATTAACTCTCCTACAGTAACTCTCCAGTAACTCTCTTACAGTAACTCTACAGTAACTCTCCTACAGTAACTCTCCTACAGTAACTCTACAGTAACCGTCCTACAGTAACTCTACAGTAACCCTCCTACAGTAACTCTCTTACATTAACCCTCCTACAGTAACTCTACAGTAACCCTCCTACAGTAACTCTCCTACAGTAACTCTACAGTAACCCTCCTACAGTAACTCTACAGTAACCCTCCTACAGTAACTCTCCTACAGTAACTCTACAGTAACCCTCCTACAGTAACTCTCTTACATTAACCCTCCTACAGTAACTCTACAGTAACTCTCCTACAGTAACTCTACAGTAACTCTACAGTAACCCTCCTACAGTAACTCTACAGTAACTCTCTTACAGTAACTCTACAGTAACTCTCCTACAGTAACTCTCCTACAGTGACTCTACAGGAACTCTACAGTAACCCTCCTACAGTAACTCTACAGTAACTCTCCTACAGTAACTCTACAGTAACTCTCCTACAGTAACTCTACAGTAACCCTCCTACAGTAACTCTCCTACAGTAACTCTACAGTAACCCTCCTACAGTAACTCTCTTACATTAACTCTCCTACAGTAACTCTCCAGTAACTCTCTTACAGTAACTCTACAGTAACTCTCCTACAGTAACTCTCCTACAGTAACTCTACAGTAACTCTCCTACAGTAACCGTCCTACAGTAACTCTACAGTAACCCTCCTACAGTAACTCTCTTACATTAACCCTCCTACAGTAACTCTACAGTAACCCTCCTACAGTAACTCTCCTACAGTAACTCTACAGTAACCCTCCTACAGTAACTCTACAGTAACCCTCCTACAGTAACTCTCACACAGTAACTCTACAGTAACCCTCCTACAGTAACTCTCTTACATTAACCCTCCTACAGTAACTCTACAGTAACTCTCCTACAGTAACTCTACAGTAACTCTCTTACAGTAACTCTACAGTAACTCTACAGTAACCCTCCTACAGTAACTCTACAGTAACTCTCTTACAGTAACTCTACAGTAACTCTCCTACAGTAACTCTCCTACAGTGACTCTACAGGAACTCTACAGTAACCCTCCTACAGTAACTCTACAGTAACTCTCCTACAGTAACTCTACAGTAACTCTCCTACAGTAACCCTCCTACAGTAACTCTACAGTAACTCTCCTACAGTAACCCTCCTACAGTAACTCTCTTACATTAACTCTCCTACAGTAACTCTACAGTAACCCTCCTACAGTAACTTTCTTACATTAACTCTCCTACAGTAACTCTACAGTAACTCTCCTACAGTAACTCTACAGTAACGCTCCTACAGTAACTCTACAGTAACTCTATAGTAACTCTCCTACAGTAACTCTACAGTAACCCTCCTACAGTAACTCTCTTACATTAACTCTACAGTAACGCTCCTACAGTAACTCTACAGTAACTCTCCTACAGTGACTCTACAGTAACTCTACAGTAACCCTCCTACAGTAACTCTACAGTAACTCTCATACAGTGACCCTCCTACAGTAACTCTCTTACATTAACTCTCCTACAGTAACTCTCCAGTAACTCTCTTACAGTAACTCTACAGTAACTTTCCTACAGTAACTCTCCTACAGTAACTCTACAGTAACCCTCCTACAGTAACTTTCTTACATTAACTCTCCTACAGTAACTCTACAGTAACGCTCCTACAGTAACTCTACAGTAACTCTCTTACAGTAACACTCCTACAGTAACTCTACAGTAACTCTACAGTAAATCTCCTACAGTAACTCTACAGTAACTCTCCTACAGTAACTCTCCTACAGTAACACTCCAACAGAAACTCTACAGTAACTCTCTTACAGTAACACTCCAACAGTAACTCTACCGTAACTCTCCTACAGTAACTCTACAGTAACTCTCCTACAGTAACACTCCTACAGTAACCCTACAGCAATGCTCCTACAGTAACTCTACAGTAACTCTACAGTAACCCTCCTACAGTAACTCTCTTACAGTAACTCTACAGTAACACTCCTACAGTAACTCTACCGTAACTCTCTTACACTAACTCTACAGTAACTCTCTTACAGTGACTCTACAGTAACTCTCCTACAGTAACACTCCTACAGTAACTCTACCATAACTCTCCTACAGTAACTCTACAGTAACTCTCTTACAGTAACTCTACAGTAACTCTACAGTAACCCTCCTACAGTAACTCTACAGTAACTCTCTTACAGTAACTCTACAGTAACTCTCCTACAGTAACTCTCCTACAGTAACTCTACAGTAACTCTCCTACAGTGACTCTACAGTAACTCTACAGTAACCCTCCTACAGTAACTCTACAGTAACTCTCCTACAGTAACTCTCCTACAGTAACTCTACAGTAACTCTCCTACAGTAACTCTCCTACAGTAACTGTCCTACAGTAACTCTACAGTAACTCTCCTACAGTAACTCTCCTACAGTAACTCTACAGTAACCCTCCTACAGTAACTTTCTTACATTAACTCTCCTACAGTAACTCTACAGTAACTCTCCTACAGTAACTCTACAGTAACGCTCCTACAGTAACTCTACAGTAACTCTCTTACAGTAACACTCCTACAGTAACTCTACAGTAACTCTACAGTAACTCTCCTACAGTAACTCTACAGTAACCCTCCTACAGTAACTCTCCTACAGTAATTCTCTTACAGTAACACTCCAACAGAAACTCTACAGTAACTCTCTTACAGTAACACTCCAACAGTAAGTCTACCATAACTCTCCTACAGTAACTCTACAGTAACTCTCCTACAGTAACACTCCTACAGTAACCCTACAGCAATGCTCCTACAGTAACTCTACAGTAACTCTACAGTAACTCTCCTACAGTAACTCTCTTACAGTAACTCTACAGTAACACTCCTACAGTAACTCTACCGTAACTCTCCTACACTAACTCTACAGTAACTCTCTTACAGTAACTCTCCTACAGTAACTCTCTTACAGTAACTCTACAGTAACACTCCTACAGTAACTCTACCGTAACTCTCCTACACTAACTCTACAGTAACTCTCTTACAGTAACTCTACAGTAACTCTCCTACAGTAACACTCCTACAGTAACTCTACCATAACTCTCCTACAGTAACTCTACAGTAACTCTCTTACAGTAACCCTACAGTAACTCTACAGTAACTCTCCTACAGTAACACTCCTACAGTAACTCTACCGTAACTCTCCTACAGTAACTCTACAGTAACTCTCCTACAGTAACTCTACAGTAGCTCTCCTACAGTAACTCTCTTACAGTAACACTCCAACAGTAACCCTACAGTAACACTCCAACAGTAACCCTACAGTAACTCTCCTACAGTAACTCTACAGTAACTCTCCTATAGTAACTCTACAGTAACTCTACAGTAACTCTCTTACAGTAACACTCCAACAGTAACTCTCCTACAGTAACACTCACAGTAACTCAACAGTAACTCTCCTACAGTAACTCTACAGTAACTCTCCTACAGTAACACTCACAGTAACTCTACCGTAACTCTCCTACAGTAACTCTACAGTAACTCTCCTACAGTAACTCTCCTACAGTACCTCTACAGTAACTCTCCTACAGTAACTCTACAGTAACTCTCCTACAGTAACTCTCCTACAGTAACACTCCAACAGTAACTCTACAGTAACTCTCCTACAGTAACTCTCCTACAATAACTCTACAGTAACTCTCCTACAGTAACTCTACAGTAACTCTCTTACAGTAACTCTCCTACAGTAACTCTCCTACAGTAACTCTACAGTAACTGTCCTACAGTAACACTCCAACAGTAACTCTACCGTAACTCTCCTACAGTAACTCTACAGTAACCCTCCTACAGTAACTCTCCTACAGTAACTCTACAGTAACCCTCCTACAGTAACTCTACAGTAACCCTCCTACAGTAACTCTCACACAGTAACTCTACAGTAACCCTCCTACAGTAACTCTCCTACAGTAACTCTACAGTAACTGTCCTACAGTAACACTCCAACAGTAACTCTACCGTAACTCTCCTACAGTAACTCTACAGTAACCCTCCTACAGTAACTCTCTTACAGTAACTCTACAGTAACTCTACAGTAACCCTCCTACAGTAACTCTACAGTAACTCTCTTACAGTAACTCTACAGTAACTCTCCTACAGTAACTCTCCTACAGTGACTCTACAGGAACTCTACAGTAACCCTCCTACAGTAACTCTACAGTAACTCTCCTACAGTAACTCTACAGTAACTCTCCTACAGTAACCCTCCTACAGTAACTCTACAGTAACTCTCCTACAGTAACCCTCCTACAGTAACTCTCTTACATTAACTCTCCTACAGTAACTCTACAGTAACCCTCCTACAGTAACTTTCTTACATTAACTCTCCTACAGTAACTCTACAGTAACTCTCCTACAGTAACACTCCAACAGTAAGTCTACCATAACTCTCCTACAGTAACTCTACAGTAACTCTCCTACAGTAACACTCCTACAGTAACCCTACAGCAATGCTCCTACAGTAACTCTACAGTAACTCTACAGTAACTCTCCTACAGTAACTCTCTTACAGTAACTCTACAGTAACACTCCTACAGTAACTCTACCGTAACTCTCCTACACTAACTCTACAGTAACTCTCTTACAGTAACTCTCCTACAGTAACTCTCTTACAGTAACTCTACAGTAACACTCCTACAGTAACTCTACCGTAACTCTCCTACACTAACTCTACAGTAACTCTCTTACAGTAACTCTACAGTAACTCTCCTACAGTAACACTCCTACAGTAACTCTACCATAACTCTCCTACAGTAACTCTACAGTAACTCTCTTACAGTAACCCTACAGTAACTCTACAGTAACTCTCCTACAGTAACACTCCTACAGTAACTCTACCGTAACTCTCCTACAGTAACTCTACAGTAACTCTCCTACAGTAACTCTACAGTAGCTCTCCTACAGTAACTCTCTTACAGTAACACTCCAACAGTAACCCTACAGTAACACTCCAACAGTAACCCTACAGTAACTCTCCTACAGTAACTCTACAGTAACTCTCCTATAGTAACTCTACAGTAACTCTACAGTAACTCTCTTACAGTAACACTCCAACAGTAACTCTCCTACAGTAACACTCACAGTAACTCAACAGTAACTCTCCTACAGTAACTCTACAGTAACTCTCCTACAGTAACACTCACAGTAACTCTACCGTAACTCTCCTACAGTAACTCTACAGTAACTCTCCTACAGTAACTCTCCTACAGTACCTCTACAGTAACTCTCCTACAGTAACTCTACAGTAACTCTCCTACAGTAACTCTCCTACAGTAACACTCCAACAGTAACTCTACAGTAACTCTCCTACAGTAACTCTCCTACAATAACTCTACAGTAACTCTCCTACAGTAACTCTACAGTAACTCTCTTACAGTAACTCTCCTACAGTAACTCTCCTACAGTAACTCTACAGTAACTGTCCTACAGTAACACTCCAACAGTAACTCTACCGTAACTCTCCTACAGTAACTCTACAGTAACCCTCCTACAGTAACTCTCCTACAGTAACTCTACAGTAACCCTCCTACAGTAACTCTACAGTAACCCTCCTACAGTAACTCTCACACAGTAACTCTACAGTAACCCTCCTACAGTAACTCTCTTACATTAACCCTCCTACAGTAACTCTACAGTAACTCTCCTACAGTAACTCTACAGTAACTCTCTTACAGTAACTCTACAGTAACTCTACAATAACCCTCCTACAGTAACTCTACAGTAACTCTCTTACAGTAACTCTACAGTAACTCTCCTACAGTAACTCTCCTACAGTGACTCTACAGGAACTCTACAGTAACCCTCCTACAGTAACTCTACAGTAACTCTCCTACAGTAACTCTACAGTAACTCTCCTACAGTAACCCTCCTACAGTAACTCTACAGTAACTCTCCTACAGTAACCCTCCTACAGTAACTCTCTTACATTAACTCTCCTACAGTAACTCTACAGTAACCCTCCTACAGTAACTTTCTTACATTAACTCTCCTACAGTAACTCTACAGTAACTCTCCTACAGTAACTCTACAGTAACGCTCCTACAGTAACTCTACAGTAACTCTCCTACAGTAACTCTCTTACAGTAACACTCCTACAGTAACTCTACAGTAACTCTACAGTAACTCTCCTACAGTAACTCTACAGTAACCCTCCTACAGTAACTCTCTTACATTAACTCTACAGTAACGCTCCTACAGTAACTCTACAGTAACTCTCCTACAGTGACTCTACAGTAACTCTACAGTAACCCTCCTACAGTAACTCTACAGTAACTCTCCTACAGTGACCCTCCTACAGTAACTCTCTTACATTAACTCTCCTACAGTAACTCTCCAGTAACTCTCTTACAGTAACTCTACAGTAACTCTCCTACAGTAACTCTCCTACAGTAACTCTACAGTAACCCTCCTACAGTAACTTTCTTACATTAACTCTCCTACAGTAACTCTACAGTAACTCTCCTACAGTAACTCTACAGTAACGCTCCTACAGTAACTCTACAGTAACTCTCTTACAGTAACACTCCTACAGTAACTCTACAGTAACTCTACAGTAAATCTCCTACAGTAACTCTACAGTAACTCTCCTACAGTAACTCTCCTACAGTAACTCTCTTACAGTAACACTCCAACAGAAACTCTACAGTAACTCTCTTACAGTAACACTCCAACAGTAACTCTACCGTAACTCTCCTACAGTAACTCTACAGTAACTCTCCTACAGTAACACTCCTACAGTAACCCTACAGCAATGCTCCTACAGTAACTCTACAGTAACTCTACAGTAACCCTCCTACAGTAACTCTCTTACAGTAACTCTACAGTAACACTCCTACAGTAACTCTACCGTAACTCTCTTACACTAACTCTACAGTAACTCTCTTACAGTGACTCTACAGTAACTCTCCTACAGTAACACTCCTACAGTAACTCTACCATAACTCTCCTACAGTAACTCTACAGTAACTCTCTTACAGTAACTCTACAGTAACTCTACAGTAACCCTCCTACAGTAACTCTACAGTAACTCTCTTACAGTAACTCTACAGTAACTCTCCTACAGTAACTCTCCTACAGTAACTCTACAGTAACTCTCCTACAGTGACTCTACAGTAACTCTACAGTAACCCTCCTACAGTAACTCTACAGTAACTCTCCTACAGTAACTCTCCTACAGTAACTCTCCTACAGTAACTGTCCTACAGTAACTCTACAGTAACTCTCCTACAGTAACTCTCCTACAGTAACTCTACAGTAACCCTCCTACAGTAACTTTCTTACATTAACTCTCCTACAGTAACTCTACAGTAACTCTCCTACAGTAACTCTACAGTAACGCTCCTACAGTAACTCTACAGTAACTCTCTTACAGTAACACTCCTACAGTAACTCTACAGTAACTCTACAGTAACTCTCCTACAGTAACTCTACAGTAACCCTCCTACAGTAACTCTCCTACAGTAACTCTCTTACAGTAACACTCCAACAGAAACTCTACAGTAACTCTCTTACAGTAACACTCCAACAGTAAGTCTACCATAACTCTCCTACAGTAACTCTACAGTAACTCTCCTACAGTAACACTCCTACAGTAACCCTACAGCAATGCTCCTACAGTAACTCTACAGTAACTCTACAGTAACTCTCCTACAGTAACTCTCTTACAGTAACTCTACAGTAACACTCCTACAGTAACTCTACCGTAACTCTCCTACACTAACTCTACAGTAACTCTCTTACAGTAACTCTCCTACAGTAACTCTCTTACAGTAACTCTACAGTAACACTCCTACAGTAACTCTACCGTAACTCTCCTACACTAACTCTACAGTAACTCTCTTACAGTAACTCTACAGTAACTCTCCTACAGTAACACTCCTACAGTAACTCTACCATAACTCTCCTACAGTAACTCTACAGTAACTCTCTTACAGTAACCCTACAGTAACTCTACAGTAACTCTCCTACAGTAACACTCCTACAGTAACTCTACCGTAACTCTCCTACAGTAACTCTACAGTAACTCTCCTACAGTAACTCTACAGTAGCTCTCCTACAGTAACTCTCTTACAGTAACACTCCAACAGTAACCCTACAGTAACACTCCAACAGTAACCCTACAGTAACTCTCCTACAGTAACTCTACAGTAACTCTCCTATAGTAACTCTACAGTTACTCTACAGTAACTCTCTTACAGTAACACTCCAACAGTAACTCTCCTACAGTAACACTCACAGTAACTCAACAGTAAATCTCCTACAGTAACTCTACAGTAACTCTCCTACAGTAACACTCACAGTAACTCTACCGTAACTCTCCTACAGTAACTCTACAGTAACTCTCCTACAGTAACTCTCCTACAGTACCTCTACAGTAACTCTCCTACAGTAACTCTACAGTAACTCTCCTACAGTAACTCTCCTACAGTAACACTCCAACAGTAACTCTACAGTAACTCTCCTACAGTAACTCTCCTACAATAACTCTACAGTAACTCTCCTACAGTAACTCTACAGTAACTCTCTTACAGTAACTCTCCTACAGTATCTCTCCTACAGTAACTCTACAGTAACTGTCCTACAGTAACACTCCAACAGTAACTCTACCGTAACTCTCCTACAGTAACTCTACAGTAACTCTCTTACAGTAACTCTACAGTAACTCTCCTACAGTAACTCTCTTACAGTAACTCTCTTACAGTAACTCTACAGTAACTGTCCTACAGTAACACTCCAACAGTAACTCTACCGTAACTCTCCTACAGTAACTCTACAGTAACTCTCTTACAGTAACTACAGTAACTCTACAGTAACTCTCCTACAGTAACTCTACAGTAACTCTCCTACAGTAACACTCCTACAGTAACTCTCCTACAGTAACTCTACAGTAACACTCCTACAGTAACACTCCTACAGTAACTCTCCTACAGTAACTCTACAGTAACTCTACAGTAACACTCCTACAGTAACTCTACAGTAACTGTCCTACAGTAACTCTGCAGTAACTCTACAGTAACAATCCTACAGTAACTCTTCTACAGTAACTCTACAGTAGCTCTCCTACAGTAATTGTACAGTTACTCTACAGTAACTGAACAGTAACTCTACAGTAACTCTCCAACAGTAACTCTACAGTAACTGTCCTACAGTAACTCTACAGTAACTCTCCTACAGTAACTCTTCTACAGTAACTCTACAGTAACTCTCTTACAGTAACACTCCTACAACAGAGCATCTTCAGATGTCCTTTTCTAGTACTTGTAGTTCTTACAATATATCCAAGTGAAGAGATCCAGCAGCTGGAGACTTAGCCGCAGACCCAAAGGTCAAGGGCTTGACCCCATGATAAGTGTCCTACTGTCAGTGATGTTAGATGAAGGTCAAAGCTCTTACTGTGAGGAAACTCTTGGTAACGTCTCCTGTAACAGAGACACCAGTAAAAAAGAAAACGTTCGACAGACAGAAATCTCAATCACAGCAACAGAGCTTAGATTTCAGCTCCAAAACTAACAACTCTGGTGTTTTTACTTCATCCTCTGTGTGTGTGTGTGTGTGTGTGATTTCTCTCCCAGGCGTTCATTTCCTGGAGTCTGGATCAGTCCTTGAGCTTTCCGTCCCCCGCCAGTCCGCTGAGCTCATCCTCTCTGCCCATGCCACGTTCATGGGGATCTTCAGTATCTGAGTTTATTCACTGCTCTGATTTTTCTACTGGGCTTTTCTGCTCCTCTTCTGCTATTGGACAGGTTTGACTTTGGCTAACTGAGCAATCATTTACATTTAGAAAAAGTTAGGACACCCCATAAAAGCCTTTGTCTTTTTAATCATATTTAAAGCTCTGGAGCTCTTCATCTGATCTTCACTGAGAGATGGAGGTGATCTAACTAATCTCACACACCTGAAGAAACGTTTTTTATCATCATTTATAAAATTGAATTAAAAGAAACACACACACACACACACACATTTATCCCTGCTTCCAATGTGTAGAATCAGAACCAGCTGCAGATGATCAGAACCTGGTTATTTATTTGGTATTATTTATTTAAGAAATACAAAACGGTGAGTTCTGAGAATCCGAGACATCACACCCTCCGAACTTGATGGCGATGGATTTCGAGGGATGGCGGGTCGAGCCGAGCCTATAGGCCTCCTGTGGGCCGCAAGTGCTCTTACAAATATCTATGACCAGAGAACAGCCCCACCAGTGTGTACAAAAGTGCCTGTAGTTACTGAGCAACACACCTTGGAGTGTTATGGGGTTAATGGGGTGTCCTAATTCTGACCTTCTGGTGTAAAAGACAACACTGCAGCTCCACAGTGAGAGGAGCGATGTCCAGTAAAAGCAGGATGACCATCATGACCAGGCTGACTGATCAGCATGACCACTGTGACCAACATTACCAAGCTGGATTATCATCATGACTAGGCTGGTTGACCAGCATGACCAGCTTGACCAAACTTGTCAACTAGTCAAACAGTATGACCAGCTGGGTCAAGTTGCTAAAGGCTGGTTGGCCAGGATGACCATCATGATCAGGCTCATGCAGATCATCATGACCAAGCTGGTTGATCAGCAGGACCAGTATGACCACCCTTGTCAACCAGTATGACCAGCTTGACCAAACCTATCCACCAACTTTACCAATCTAGCCAACCAGTAAGACCAGCTGGGTGAAGTTGCTGAAGAGGTGTGTTTTCACCTGGAAGAGCAGCTTTTTAAACACCCTGACCATCAAAGACCAGCTTAGACCTGGTCATGAGCTGGACTGGTCAGCAGGGACTTTAGGGCCTCATGCTAATACACACCACCTGTTGTACAGCAGACTTCTGCTAACCATGCTAATGTTTGTCTCTTGCTCAGCACTGAATCGCATGGACTGCCCAGGAGAGATACAACAGCGACACCATGTGGCCAAACAGCTTCAAATTCAACTACAGAAATACTCACATTAGCAACGTGCATTTTGGTTCTTTTAACCAGCAGGTGGCACTGTGACACATTTAATTATACAGTACATTATATGCTGTAAACATTCATAATACACAAAGCCTGTTATTCCATAAAACCTTACTAATAAAAACAGAGCCGCTCCTCTTGCTACACCAGAAAGTTCTCAGCCTCATTCTCTATACCCCTACAGCTATTAACTACAGTACATTTCTATACAGCTCTGTGTATCACAGTGGGCAGTGACTGTGTCTAGCTGTAATTAACTCTATATAACATTAGAATAAACCCAAATAAACATAAAGTCAGTGGTCAGTGAAAGTGTCTAGCTGTAATTAACTCTATATAACATTAGAATAAACCCAAATAAACATAAAGTCAGTGGTCAGTGAAAGCGTCTACTTGTAATTAACTCTATATAACATTACAATAAACCCAAATAAACATAAAGTCAGTGGTCAGTGAGAGTGTCTACCTGTAATTAACTCTATATAACATTAAAATAAACCCAAATAAACATAAAGTCAGTGATCAGTGAAAGTGTCTACTTGTAATTAACTCTATATAACATTAAAATAAACCCAAATAAACATAAAGTCAGTGGTCAGTGAAAGCGTCTACCTGTAATTAACTCTATATAACATTAGAATAAACCCAAATAAACATAAAGTCAGTGGTCAGTGAGAGTGTCTACCTGTAATTAACTCTATATAACATTAGAATAAACCCAAATAAACATAAAGTCAGTGGTCAGTGAGAGTGTCTACCTGTAATTAACTCTATATAACATTAGAATAAACCCAAATAAACATAAAGTCAGTGGTCAGTGAGAGTGTCTACCTGTAATTAACTCTATATAACATTAGAATACAGCAATAGCAGTATATCGTTGCTAACACAGTTTCTGTAAAGTTACTATTTTGGAGATCAGGTTTTGTCCAAACAGTGAATATATATATATACAGTATTGTGCAAAAGTTTTACCCCCCTGTGTAAATAAGAGTGTAGAGCTGCTGATCTCCTCAGTAAATCACTGATATCAGAATAAACACTAATAAAAGTGGTGGTGGTTCTCCATCACTGTGTTCTTCATTAGAACATCTCCAAAGTTCTCCTAATGGGGTCTAGTATTAGTTAGAGATCTCCTCAGATCAACACCTGGTTTGGTGGTAAATCAGGGCTTAATGATGGTAAATCAGGTGAGCTGCTGCTGCTGCTGCTGCTGCTGATGGAGTTGAACACATCCTCCACGCTGTGCTGGCTGGACTGGGGGGCGTCCAGGAGAACCCTTGAGGAACCGAGCTCTGTTCTTCAGACTAGCTCACCGACAAAATCTCACTACTTTCTTCAGAATGAGAAGCTCTTGTTTCTCCTTTTTACTGGATTGATGTTCAGCTGCTTTATCTGTTCTGAGGAGATCTGGAGATTCTGCAGTAGAAACTCTCTCACTGCTGGGAGAGACGGAGGTTATAATATATATATTCAGCTTCATTCTACTGTACAAATATTTGTGCTCACATATTAAATCCTGACCTGCAAAAGATTAAAACAATGAAGTGGTAAAAAAGTGCTGCGTTTCTTCATTTTCTGACCTCTTTAGCTCTTTCCCAGCCCAACGCCTCGCCCAGAAATAAACTCCCGTCCAGGAGAATAATATCTGGGGTCAAACGCTCATGTCCAGCCGCTCAGTGAGGTTTGGGCACTCCATAAATTCTTCAGCTGTAATCAGTGTGTATTGTTTAGTTGAACACTTTCCCATCGTCCCCAGCATTAACCTCAGCTCCCAGCAGGAGATCTGTAACTGAGCTTCATGCCATTAGTTTCACCGAGTCGTCCGGCAGTGCAGTGTGTGTGAGTGTGTGTCAGCTATATAATACACAATGTGTCCAAAAATGTGTGGACACCTTTTCTAATGAACGCATTCAGGTACTTCAACTTGCACCCATTGCTGATGCACACACACACACACACACACACACACAGCTTGTCTAGTCCCTGTAGAGAAGAAGTACTGCCAATAGAATAGGACTCTCTGGAGCAGATCAACATCATGACCCTATTGGCTCCATGCTGCCTAATAATGCCAGGCGTGGGCTAGAGGGGTATAAAGCCCCCCAGCATTGAGGAGCTGTGGAGGAACTCTGTTCTCTGGAATGATGGTGGTGGACCTCCATCCAGTACTTTGATGAGGTGGGTTGGTTGTCATCTATCCAGCATCCTGACCTCCTGACATGTTTGTTGCTGAATGCAATCAAATCCTCACAGCAATGCTCCTTCTCCAAACTCTAGTAGAAAGTCTTCTTCTCTGTACAGTAGAGACAGTTACTCCAACAGAAGCAGAATCAGCTCTTTTTAATAGCCTTGATTTCAGAAGAAACAGTGAATGTGCAGGTGTCCAAATACTTTTGTCTCCACAGAATATATGGGATGTAGTGACTAAATAAATAAAAAAACAATTCAAACAAATCTGCTTTATTCACATGTTTAAATCTCCAGCAGTGCCCCCCGCCTCCATGTAGCCCACCTAGAACATATGCTGCCCCTCAGGGGAGAAAATAAATAAATAAATAAATAAATAAATAAATGCTTTTAAAATATAACTTGAAAATTCCTGAGTTGCTTTAGTTTATACAGATTTAAGAGAATTAAGTAATCAAGGTAGAAGACATCAGGTTTAGGCCACGCCCACCTCCGAATCAAATCCCAATCAAGGTGCAGATAATAGTATAACCTTACATCCCTAATATACTCTAATAACTACAGCTACTGTTACCACACACACACACATACACACACAGTGACCAGGAGATCAGCAGGAAGCTGTATGTGATCAGTAGCGTGTGTGTGTGTGAGTGTGTGTGTGTGTGTGTGTGTGTGTGTGTGAGTGTGTGTGTGCCACTGCCAGGTCAGGAAAAGCTGCAAGATTAAAAAACTGAGAGTGAGAGAGAGAGATAAGACCAGAGAGAGAGAGAGAGAGAGAGAGAGAGAGATAAGACCAGAGAGAGAGAGAGAGAGAGAGGTGGGAAAGACAGTGAGAGATAAAGTGAGAGGGAACGAGTGTGTGTGTGTGAGAGAGAGAGAGAGACGGCGTCTTCCTCCTATTCTGAACACTGTGGCCTTTATTGTGACAGGGGTCAGGGCCGAGCAAGCACTTCTAATGACATACGCTCTCTCTCTCTCTCTCTCTCTCTCTCTCTCTCTCTCTCTCTCTCACACACACACACACACATGCAGGATAGCTGTGTTTGTCATTACTCATGTAATGCTGAATTAAGGGCAGGGACAGGAGGCAGTGGCACTCGAGTGTGTGTGTATGTGTGTGTGTGTGGTCTACTTGAAATGGCTTATGTAAGTAAAAATCAAGGAAATGGCTGGAAATGGCTTTAGCTTACGGCTACAATCCCAGAACCTTCACTAGTTTATCACTGTGTAAAATCCAGAACCTTCACTAGTTTATCACTGTGTAAAATCCAGAACCTTCACTAGTTTATCACTGTGTAAAATCCAGAACCTTCACTAGTTTATCACTGTATAAAATCCAGAACCATCACTAGTTTATCACTGTGTAAAATCCAGAACCTTCACTAGTTTATCACTGTGTAAAATCCAGAACCGTCACTAGTTTATTACTGTATAAAATCCAGAACCTTCACTAGTTTATCACTGTATAAAATCCAGAACCTTTACTAGTTTATCACTGTGTAAAATCCAGAACCTTCACTAGTTTATTACTGCGTAAAATCCAGAACCTTCACTAGTTTATTACTGTGTAAAATCCAGAACCTTCACTAGTTTATCACTGTGTAAAATCCAGAACCTTCACTAGTTTATTACTGCGTAAAATCCAGAACCTTCACTAGTTTATTACTGCATAAAATCCAGAACCTTCACTAGTTTATCACTGTGTAAAATCCAGAACCTTCACTAGTTTATCACTGTGTAAAATCCAGAACCTTCACTAGTTTATCACTGTGTAAAATCCAGAACTGTCACTAGTTTATTACTGTGTAAAATCCAGAACCTTCACTAGTTTATCACTGTGTAAAATCCAGAACCTTCACTAGTTTATCACTGTATAAAATCCAGAACCTTCACTAGTTTATCACTGTGTAAAATCCAGAACCTTCACTAGTTTATCACTGTGTAAAATCCAGAACCTTCACTAGTTTATCACTGTATAAAATCCAGAACCTTCACTAGTTTATTACTGTATAAAATCCAGAACCTTCACTAGTTTATCACTGTATAAAATCCAGAACCTTCACTAGTTTATTACTGTGTAAAATCCAGAACCTTCACTAGTTTATCACTGTATAAAATCCAGAACCTTCACTAGTTTATCACTGTATAAAATCCAGAACCTTCACTAGTTTATTACTGTGTAAAATCCAGAACCTTCACTAGTTTATCACTGTATAAAATCCAGAACCTTCACTAGTTTATCACTGTATAAAATCCAGAACCTTCACTAGTTTATTACTGTGTAAAATCCAGAACCTTCACTAGTTTATCACTGTATAAAATCCAGAACCTTCACTAGTTTATTACTGTATAAAATCCAGAACCTTCACTAGTTTATCACTGTATAAAATCCAGAACCTTCACTAGTTTATCACTGTATAAAATCCAGAACCTTCACTAGTTTATCACTGTGTAAAATCCAGAACCTTCACTAGTTTATTACTGTGTAAAATCCAGAACCTTCACTAGTTTATCACTGTATAAAATCCAGAACCTTCACTAGTTTATTACTGTATAAAATCCAGAACCTTCACTAGTTTATTACTGTATGAAATCCAGAACCTTCACTAGTTTATCACTGTATAAAATCCAGAACCTTCACTAGTTTATCACTGTGTAAAATCCAGAACCTTCACTAGTTTATCACTGTATAAAATCCAGAACCTTCACTAGTTTATTACTGTGTAAAATCCAGAACCTTCACTAGTTTATCACTGTATAAAATCCAGAACCTTCACTAGTTTATTACTGTATAAAATCCAGAACCTTCACTAGTTTATCACTGTATAAAATCCAGAACCTTCACTAGTTTATTACTGTATAAAATCCAGAACCTTCACTAGTTTATCACTGTGTAAAATCCAGAACCTTCACTAGTTTATCACTGTATAAAATCCAGAACCTTCACTAGTTTATTACTGTGTAAAATCCAGAACCTTCACTAGTTTATCACTGTATAAAATCCAGAACCTTCACTAGTTTATTACTGTATAAAATCCAGAACCTTCACTAGTTTATCACTGTATAAAATCCAGAACCTTCACTAGTTTATTACTGTATAAAATCCAGAACCTTCACTAGTTTATTACTGTATAAAATCCAGAACCTTCACTAGCAGCAGTTCCTCATGTAAACAGAAGATGGCGCTAAGGAGTCAGTTTATGTTTCTGAGGATGTTCTCCCCTGAAACCTGAACTAAATACAGAGAGAGAGAAATCATTTCCCTCTCTCTCTCTCTCTCTCTCTCTCTCTCTCTCTTTCAGCTTATAACAGCCTGCATATGCACATGTCTCTTGCGGTACACTCACATCGTATCTAGAACCTCCAGCTGCATCATTAAAAAGAATGATCTAGATCCTCCATAAGGACTAGAGTGGCCTTTATTCAGCTCTCACTACCACTCACAGCCTATCTAGAACGTCTAAAAGGGCTGTGATGCTGATCTGCTCCAGAGGGTTCTATCTATCTGTCTTGCTTCTCTACAGGGACGAAGACAAGCTGTGTGCTTAAAGTCGCTGAATGCATTCATTAGAAGGGGTGTCCACAAACTTTTGGACAAACAGTGTGCGATAGAGCCATGCACAGAACGCAGAAGCAAACCCTGGCGTGACATCAGTGTGAAATCCCAACCGCATGCGTGTTAGATCCCATGATGGGGACATGTCCAGAGAAACAGGACATGTGGTCCCCCTCTTTATGACATCACAGTCCCTCACTGCAGTAAAGTGGGAGCGTGTGGTTTTGGGGGGTATCGGCCCTTTAAGTCGATTCCTCTCCACGCTGGAGGCCGAGTTACTGAACTGAATCCAACAGGAGACGCTTGGATGAAAATTTCTGTACACACACACAAAACACACACACACAAACACACACACACACACACACACACACACACACACACACATACACACACACACACACTCCTACATATCTGAGCTCATGTTCCTCATGTTAAAGCTCATGTAGGACGTTCTGCAAACTGAAGCATGTGTTTCCAATCTGCGGTCTGAGATCAGGAGAGAAAGCAGCGCAGAACCAGAGTGTGTGTGTGTGTGTGTGTGTGTGTGTGTGTGTGAGTGTGTGTAGAGCATGTGTATAAACATGTGTTTATTATTCTGCTATGGGTGGGTGGGATGGGGGGTGGGGTGTGCTGACATATCCCATAACACAGTCCGGCCTTTGCTCCTCCATCACACTCCATACTCCACACACAACACACACACACACACACACACACACACACACACACACATTTACTGTATTCTCTTTGTGGCTGAGGCCTGTGTGTGTTTGTGCTGTGTGATATATCACAACTGACAGCTAAAGCATTACCAAACTGGAGCTATATCTCTCCCCCCCCCCCTCTCTCTCACACACACACACACATTAGTATCTATCAGTGTGTGTGTGTGTGTGTGTGTGTGTGTGTGTGTGCTCCACCAAATCCAGTGAAGAACCCAGACTGTTCGCGCTCTGCCTTTAGTTCAGGCCACAAGTGTCAAAACTTATGATAATGCTAATGTCTGTTAGCTCTCCTGTGGGATTCTAGTAGTATGTTAGCGCAAAGCTAACAGCACTGCACCTGAACATGTTTTGGTGGTTCTAGATTGGACAGAAACATTCAGAGCTTTATATGAAGCTTGTAACAGACATCAATGTGTACTTGAGTCTTTTTCCGTACAGACACTCACAGTCTATCTAGAACCTCCAGTTGTATCGTTAAAAAGAATGATCTAGAACCTCCAAAAGGACTAGAGTGGCATTTATCCTGCTGACACTACCGCTAACACTCACAGCCTGTCTAGAACCTATTGAAGAACTATTGACAGTTATTCTGGTCACACTATCGCTCACAATGACAGACTATCTAGAACTTTCAGCTGCATAATTAAGATAAGTATCTAGAACCCTCAGAAGGACTAGAGTGGCATTTATTCTGCTCACACTACCACGTACACTGACAGACTATCTAGAACTATCTAGGATTAGAGTGATGTTTGTTCTGCCAACACTATTGCTAACACTCACAGCCTGTCTAGAACCTCCAGAAGGACTAGAAAGACATTTATTCTGGTCACACTATCGCTGACATTCACAG
Source organism: Salminus brasiliensis (assembly GCF_030463535.1). Lineage (NCBI taxonomy): Eukaryota > Metazoa > Chordata > Actinopteri > Characiformes > Bryconidae > Salminus > Salminus brasiliensis. The sequence continues at coordinate 2,278,218 of NC_132878.1, read as the reverse complement.
CTTTTCTAGAACTCCCAGTAGGACTGTAGTGATACTAGAGACTAGAGACTATCTAGAACCTTGAGAAGGAATAATGAAATTTATTCTGGTCACACTACCCTCTCTCTCTCACACACACACACACACACATCCTATCTAGAACCTTGAGAAGGAGGATGTATTCTGGCCACATTAGCGCTTAAGTTCACTTATCTATCATCTTATCTAGAACCCACAGTTAGGCCCCAGTGATGTTTATTCTGGTCACACTGCTGTTCACACTAACGGACTATCTAGAACCTACAGTTGGACTAAAGTGATGTTTTACTCATGGTTCCACCTACTATAAATCAGAACGTGATTGATTGGTTCCTAATTAAGCTGGAAGTTAATCTGACGGTCTTCAGTGAAGTCCTGACCAATGAGAGATCTTAGAGAACCATCCTGATTGGACAGTTTTCAGTTTAGTGTTTAGCAGTAGTCTAGCACTGAACTACTGCAGAGACTAAACCCCACACTGCTCATGATCTCATCACACTGGAACCCTCCCCGACACACACACACACACACACACACACACACACACACACACACACATTAGTGTGTAATCTGTGAAGCGCAGCTCTGTTTACCTGCTGCGGTGCTGAAGCCGGCGCTGATGGTGTGTAAATTGTCTAATCTGTGACCATGGAGTCGTTCTTCTGAACTCAGATTAGAGCGAATCCTGGATTAGGTTGCCATGGTGATGCAGATTCTTCTTTTAAATGTTTGTACTCCAGGATTAGGCATCGCTCCGTCAGGGAAACTGCTCTGTGATGCTTCTGTCTGCTCAGGCTTTAAAGTCATACTTCAGCAAACTAACACAAACTTTAGTTTCGGTGGTTTCACACACATGACATTACACACACACACACACACACACACACACACACACACACACACGCACACATACATACATGTAATTACATATGTATAATACATAAGGGGTATATTATTATTACATATTACATATAGGTACTTACACACACACACACATATATATATATATATGTGTGTATATTATATATAATAATAATAATAATAATAATAATAATATGGGGCGTATTATTATTACATACAGATACCTACATATATATATATAATACAATGTGAAGGTTTACATGTGTGTGTGTGTGTGTGTGTGTGAGACAGTGATGTAGTGTATGAATCATGTGTAGCTGGCAGGTGTGTTCAGCAGTGTTAGAGCGAGCGTTACTTCAGCAGATGAAAACTCACCACTCTCTCTCCCCGTCTCTCACCCACAGCATTCCTTTATCTATTAGTGTTTCTAATAAAGTGCCAGTCAGTGAAAGCACAAGGTAGGGGTTTCTAATAAAGTGGCCAGTCAGTGGAAGCACAGGGTAGGGGTTTCTAATAAAGTGGCCAGTCAGTGAAAGCACAAGGTAGGGGTTTCTAATAAAGTGGCCAGTCAGTGGAAGCACAGGGTAGGGGTTTCTAATAAAGTGGCCAGTCAGTGGAAGCGCAAGAGTAGGGGTTTCTAATAAAGTGGCCAGTGAGTGGAAGCACAAGGTAGGGGTTTCTAATAAAGTGGCCAGTCAGTGAAAGCACAAGGTAGGGGTTTCTAATAAAGTGGCCAGTCAGTGGAAGCACAAGGTAGGGGTTTCTAATAAAGTGGCCAGTGAGTGGAAGCACAGGGTAGGTGTTTCTAATAAAGTGGCCAGTGAGGAAGCACAAGCTAGGTGTTTCTTATAAAGTGGCCAGTGAGGAAGCACAAGCTAGGTGTTTCTTATAAAGTGGCCAGTGAGGAAGCACAAGCTAGGTGTTTCTAATAAAGTGGCAGTGAGTGGAAGTACAGTTCTGCTCTGCACACTGAGGGGAGTCGGGTCTCTGACGCGGGTCTGGTTTGTGTAAAGACCTGTTTCCAGGTGCACAGTAAACACACCCAGTCTGAATGCAGGAGTGTTTAGCAATGTCTGCTACATCCAGCTGTGTGTGTGTGTGTGTGTTTTTTTTTTTATCTGGGGTTGGGAGTGCAGGAATTTTGTTTGTGTGATTTTATTTTATAAATAATGAATAATATTAAAGTATCTGAATTTCACTGGATACACTTCACATATCTCAACAAGAAACTACAGGAGCGAGAGTACGAGAGACTCTGCATTACAGTGCACTGAAAGTGTACACAATGTACCATTTAAACACATGGCCAGAACACACACACACACACACACACACACACACACACACACACACACACACACAGAATGATGTTTGGCAGTAGCCCAGTTTTTCATTGTTGGTGATTTCCTGGTTTAGACTGGGTTATGGAGAGATTGGCAGCAGATGTGAGCAGACTTATAGTCTACACTGACAGGAAACACACACACACACACACACACACACACACACAGAGAGAGAGATTTGTTTTTATGCCCTCTCAGTAAACTAATAATAATGATAATAATAAGCTAATAATAATAACTAATAATACTCTCTATATAGTATATAATAGTATATACATACTACATATATAGTATTTATATATGATAATTTATCCCCTATGTGTTATTAATATGTAAATATGTAATGATGATAATAGGCCCATATGTGTTATATATGTGTAAGTATCTATGTGTAATAATCATAATTGCATGTCTGTATATGTACATATGCACATTTAGCA
>NC_132878.1:2144988-2184866 GCF_030463535.1 Salminus brasiliensis | reverse complement strand
TCAGTGCAGGGGTCTGAAACACACACACCTTTTAAACACTCCGCATGTCGTGTGTGTGCAGAGTGGTCGCCTGGTTAAAACATGTTACTGAGATTTTTTCATCTAAAAAACACACACACACACACACAAACACACACACACACACACACACACACACAATACCATACCCCCCCCTCCCGCGTCCCCCCAGTGTGCTCACATACAGCCTGAGTGATGAGGATTAGAGTGAAAAACTGGGAAGTCCCTTCAGTCTCATGAACAGCAATGTGTGATTATCTCACACACACACACACACACACACACACACACACACACACACACACACACACACACACACACACACTTGCTTCTCTCCCACTCTCTCGCTCTTCATGTGACACAAAATACTTTGTCAAGAGTCTCTCAAACTCCTCATTCTCCCTCAACCCCCACACACTCTCTCTCTCTCTCTCTCTCTCCCCACTCTCATTCTCTCTTGCTCGCTCTTTCTCCCAGTCCTCTAGTTCTGTTTACCCCCCCTCCCCTCCCCCTCGTCTATCTCTCTGATTGGGCGAGGGTCAGAGGTTTCCTCTTGTCCTAAATTGTGAATCTCTGAGAGCCGTGTGGGAGGATGAAGAGCGAGAGAGCGAGAGAGAGGGAGGGGTGCATGGAGTCTGATGAATCTGCTAAAGAGGGAATCAACAGCTCTAACAACAGCTGGAGAACATCCACAGAGTCTGATCTCAGTCTGATCTCAGTCCGATGTCAGTCTGATCTCAGACATATCTTAGTCTGATCTCAGAATGGTCTCAGTATGATCTCTTAGTCTAATATCTTAGTCTGATCTCAGAATGGTCTCAGTATGATCTCTTAGTCTAATATCTTAGTCTGATCTCAGAATGGTCTCAGTACGATCTCTTAGTCTAATATCTTAGTCTGATCTCAGAATGGTCTCAGTATGATCTCTTAGTCTAATATCTTAGTCTGATCTCAGAATGGTCTCAGTACGATCTCTTAGTCTAATATCTTAGTCTGATCTCAGAATGGTCTCAGTACGATCTCTTAGTCTAATGTCTTAGTCTGATCTCAGAATGGTCTCAGTATGATCTCTTAGTCTAATGTCTTAATCTGATCTCAGAATGGTCTCAGTACGATCTCTTAGTCTAATGTCTTAGTCTGATCTCAGAATGGTCTCAGTACGATCTCTTAGTCTAATGTCTTAGTCTGATCTCAGAATGGTCTCAGTACGATCTCTTAGTCTAATGTCTTAGTCTGATCTCAGAATGGTCTCAGTACGATCTCTTAGTCTAATGTCTTAGTCTGATCTCAGAATGATATTAGTCTGATTTCAGGCTGAGATTTGTGTGGTCTCACTCTGATCCTAGAGTCGAGTCTTGGGCTGATTTCAGTCTGGTCTTACTTTGGTCTCGTATGAACCATATAGGGCATGTTAGAGCGCCCCCTACACTTCCTGTAGTGTATCACACTCTGTCACTTGATTGGTATACAAGTTCAAAAACCCTTTTTTGTGCTCCCTCAGTATTTAACCCAAGTCCACACACACACACACACACACACACACACACGCTCTGGTAACTCCATAGAGTGAAAAGGTGCCTGAAGATTAGAGCCGAGACACAAAACTGCTGTTTCTTCAAAAAGCTAATCACGAGATTAGAGAGAGAGAGAGAGAGAGAGAGAGAGAGAGAGGTGTAAAGAGTCAGAGAGAGAGACACAGTGAAAGAGATAAACAGAGGGAACAAAGCGTAGAGGCAGCGAGAGCGAGGGAGATGGAGAGAAAGAAAGCGAGCGGGCGAGCAAGTGAAAGAGAGGGAGGAAAGGAAAGGCTGCTTTAAATGCAAATCCCGGTTTTATAAAAATCGGTTCCATTTAATAGGATTTCTGGCAGAGATCGGCGTTTCCGCAGCGGGAGAGAAAAAGAGCAGAGAGACCCAGTACAGCAAACCCCAACACAGAGAGAGAGAGAGAGAGAGAGAGAGAGAGAGAGAGAGAGAGAGAGTGAGAGAGAGAGAGAGAGAGAGAGAGACAGAGAGAGGATGAAAGAGTGCTGGTCTCATTATCAATGTGCATAAATGTGTCTCTGCCATTTAACATAAGAGTCTGTGTGTGTGTGTGTGTGTGTGTGTGTGTGTGTGTGTGTGTGTGTGTAGAGAGAGAGTGTGTGTGTTTTCTGTTCGCTCTACAGATTTTTTTCCTGAGTGGCACATTTATGACACCCACAGTTAAAACGCCACTCAACCCGACAATGGGAGAGAGAGAGAGAGAGAGAGAGAGATAGGAAGACAGAGAGAGAGAGAGAGAGAGAGAGAGAGAGAGAGAGAGAGAGAGAGAGACAGAGAGAGAGAGACAGAGAAGGAAAGGCGAGAGAAAAAAGTGAGAGAGAGAGAGAGGGAAGAGGAGAGAAGTAAAAGAAAGAGAATTAGGAAGGAAACAAAAAAAGAGAGATAGGAAGAGAGCGAGAGAGAGAGAGAGAGAGAGAGAGAGAGACAGAGAGATAGGAAGACAGAGAGAGAGAGAGGGGTAAGAGAGGTAAAGTGACAGAAGGTAAAATGGCTAAGCTGTTTTCAGTGTGTAGCGTTCGGGGGTGAGAGAGAGAGGGCGGCCGAGTCGGGTTGGGGTCGTGGTGTGGAGGCAGATGAAAGCCATTGTTATTCCTTTAGTCGATACTTTCAGTTCCACAATGGGGAATTAGAGAAGGGGGGGGGGGGGGGGGGGGGGGGTAAGGTGATCCTGACAGATCTGGCTTCCGTCTAATCTCACCCCAAAAACTCTCTGAGCCGCTTCAGGCCACAATCCAATCTACCCCCCGCGGCTGCTGTTTCTGACTTCAGCAAATTAATCATTACAAAACCCCTCAGACCCCCCCACTCCCCCCGGCCTACAGTACAGCGCGGCCCCTCCGCCCGGCGGGGGGCGCACCACTTTAAAGCAAATGAACTGCCGAGGTTTAAAGCCAGATTAGAAACTCTAACTGCTCTCCACCTTCCAGAGCCGCAGTTTCCCCTCAGTGCAAGTTCTGTGTGAACTACACCAGCTGGACAAAAGTATTGGGACACCTGCTCATTTCATTCACATTGTCTCTTCTGAAGTCAGGGGTATTAAAAAGAGCTGATCCCGCTTTTGTTGGAGTAACTGTCAGAAGGGGAGAAGGCTTTCTACTAGATTCTGAGTAGAGCATTGCTGTGAGGATTTGATTGCATTCAGCGATAATAGCATTAGTTAGTGAGGTCAGGATGTCGGAAAGATGATCACCACCCCACCTCATCACCTCCACTGATCCCTCAATAGGTCCATGATGCTGATCTGCTCCAGAGAGTCCTATTCTATTGGCAGTACTTCTCTCTACAGGGACTAGACAAGCTGTGTGTGTGTATTTGGAGGTCTGTGTCAGCTTACAGTAGCTGAATGCATTCATTAGAAGGGGTGTCCACAAACTTTTAGACACAGTGTAGTCTGTTTAACCCAGAGGGATAAATAAAAGTTGGAGATCGGTGGTGAAAAATGAATGATGGCTAATTTTAGTACATAAAAGCACACACACACACACACAGTCATAGATGGAGCTCGGGGGAAGGGAATAAGTAGGACATGGTCTTTTTCAGGCGCTGCGTATTCGTGTGAAGAGGATTCATCAGCTAATGACAAAAACAGATCAGTCAATACCTCATTAATTCGATCCACTGCCAGCATTACCAAGGTGGGTTTGTCACACAGGCTGGTTAATTGATTCCGGATGTGGGGTAGCAGGTGTGTCCACCGCGGCGTGCAGTGCAGAACTAATCCAGACAATCCGCCCCCATCGATTGGTGGGCCTGCGGCCGAGCGATACGGCTGCAAACAGGTGAGCGGTGTGACAAATTTGGGTTCACACCTGAAAGGTCACCTTTAGCTAATCCTCACCCTGAACACCGCTCAACGCGGCTGGGCTGGAGCTAAGCGCCCGCTTCGCGTTTTTGGGCCGTTTTCATGGTCAGCAAAGGCCACTGAACTGACCAGACTACCGGAGATCTCTTTAAAAGAGATCGTCTTCAGGAAAATAAACCAGAAAAACGTCCAGTTTTTAAAGTTTCTCCAAAGATAGACGGTTACACAGCCTCAAGATAGTATACTGAGCCCATTAGGTCGTGACCTGAGCTCATTAGAGAACACATTGAGTCAAGACACCATGCAGAAGGCACGAGATAAAGACACTATATGGTGGCCACAAGATAGTATACTGTACGGACACCATGAGACACTATATGGAGGCCACAAGACACTGTATGGGGGCCAAAACTTAGTACATGGTGGCTACAAGATATTATATTGAGGCCACAAGACACTATATGGACGCCATAAGACAGTACACAGTGGCTACAAGACTATATGGTGTCGACGTGGTGAATTGTACGGACACCACAAGACACTATATGGAGGCCACAAGATAGCACACAGTGGCCACAAGACACTATATGGTGGCCATGACGTAGTACATTGTGGCTACAGGACATTATATTGAGGCCACGATACACTGTATGGACACCATGAGACTGTACACAGTGGCTACAAGACTATATGGTGTCCTCGACGTGGTGTATTGTACGGACACCACAAGACACTATATGGAGGCCACAAGATAGCACACAGTGGCCACAAGACACTATATGGACGCCATAAGACAGTACACAGTGGCTACAAGACTATATGGTGTCGACGTGGTGTATCGTACGGACACTACAAGACACTATATGGAGGCCACAAGATAGCACACAGTGGCCACAAGACACTATATGGTGGCCATGACGTAGTACATTGTGGCTATAAAACATTATATTGAGGCCACGATACACTGTATGGACACCCCGAGACACTATATGGAGGCCACAAGACACTGTACAAAGGCAAAGAGACAGTACACAGTGGCTACAAGACAGTGTATGGAGGTCACAAGACAGATGGATTATGTGCATTGTGACACCGTATGACTCACTGTTATCTATAAACATGGTCGTTTAAGAGCATTAGCATAGATAAAACACCACCCGCCGTCCTGAAGCGTCCGTTTCTGTCTGGATTGCGGACGAGCAGCTTCGAGAACGAGCCCGGCTTGTTTTGCGCCAATCAAGATTGCTTTGCCTGTCCTCAAACCGCTGTTGGCAGACTTTGTAATTTAAGAGCAATCCTCAAAAGTAGGGACAGAAGAGGAAGAACACTTAGCTGGAGACAGACGTCAATAGCATGCGAGATGAAATCAATGATGCTTTGGGCGTTCAAATGGAATCAATAAATCATTAGAAGGCATTAACAGAACAATTGCTGCAGCCTGAGGGTAATTTACATCCCTCTGGGTCACTGAAGTCACTTATTTACTGATGGTTTACTTACTAGCTGGCTAAATACACCACATGGACAAAAGTATTGGGACACCGTCTGAAATTAAGAGTTTTTTTTCTTTTTTTTTAAAGAGCTGATCCTGCTTCTGTTGGAGTAACTGTCTCTACTGTCCAGAGAGGAAGGAAGACTTTCTACTAGAGTTTGGAGCCTGAATGCACTGCTGTGAGGATTTGATTGCATTCAGCGACAAACATATTAGTGGGGCCAAGATGTTAGATAGACCACCCCCAGCTCCCCAACTCATCGGATGGAGCACAGAGGGCACAGGTCTTCCACTGCTCCACAGCTCAATGCTGGGGGGCTTTATACCCCTCTACTAGCCCACGCCTGGCATTATTAGGCAGCATGGTGCCAATAGCTTCATTGGCCTATCTGCTCCAGAGGGTCCTATTCTATTGGCTGCACTTCTCTACAGGGACTAGACAAGCCGTGTGTGTGTGTGTATGTGTGTGCATTCGCACATCAGTGTCCTGGCATATGGGGGGCATCTAAAGTAAAGCTAGATAGGGGTGTCCACAAACTTTTGTCATATAGCAAATATGTAAATAACACAGGTTTGATTGCATTCTCGAGGCTAATAAGTAAAAACTGTGATTACAGTAGATTACGATTTACTGGAGGGCTAAGCCACTGTGCAGGCTCCGAGTAATCAGCTTTGGGTCCCTCATACAGTCAACACCCCGAGCGAACACAGCGAACACAGTCGTCTACTGCAGTTAAACAGATTAATACGCCGCAAGTCCGGCCACAAAAAACCTTAAGCCCATTCTAATTACTTTAATCTCGGTTTAGCAGCCAGCCACTGTGAAAGACCCGCTCTGGAATGACCCCCACCTCGGCCAGGCCCGTCTCAGACCACAAACACATTTAGCCACCAAGTGTTCGGGACTGTCACCACCTTATCTACACGACACACTCCTTTACTCTGGCTGGGGCTGCCTTGGACAGGGCCCTGGTCAAGCTCCCCACGTTTGGAGCCTGGATGTGTAATTCAGAAATGTGGACAGCCACCCCCCACATTTCTACACACAAGATTCCCTATTGGAACAACACGTTCCCAGTGTCGGATTCACCCGAACAGTGTCCATTTGTGTCCAGCTGGACGTAAATTAGCACTGCAGGAGTTCATTCCACACAAGAAGGTGCTGGAGCTTCTTTATCAACACTGTACAAAAGCAAAATTACAGCCCAGCTGCGACTCCACCGCGGGTGGAAAGTCTGCACACACACACACACACACACATACACACACACATTATATATATATACACAGTTTTGTGCAAAAGTTTGGGCACCCTGGCTGAATTATGTGTGTTTTTAGTTTTCTAAGTGTAAGTAAGTCATGTGTGCAGTGGAGACCATGATTACTGTTTATTTGCTTAATTTAAATGTGTTTAAAAATAAGAACATCAACATTAAATCAACATCAAACGTGGTAGATTTTATTGTTTCTTTTAAATTTAGGCAATAAAACAAACAAAAGTGTGCATTACTTTTTATGCATATATATGTATATACATTTTATACTTATATTATTATTATATACTTATTATATTTTATATTATATTTTATTTATATATATATATTTTTTTTTTACTTTCCCAGAATTTAAAGATTTCCAAAATTAGATGTATTAAATGTTTTAAATGTGTTTGACAAATAACAGTAAATATAAAAGTTACTGAATAAGTTTCAGTAAAATTCAGTAAAAAAAATGAAATTGCAGAATTTTATTATTTAAATTGTTTTGTATTTTAGAGCATTTCTTTACTTATTTACACTTGTATCAACAAAAAGTTACAAAAAAGTTGATATTTTATATTTTATTAATATTTGATATCTGACAGCATATAAATAACGAGAAAAGCTTTACAATATTACTATTTTAAATATCGTTTTTCAGCTGTTTGATGAGGAAACACAATATTCTCCAAATTAAACTAATTTCCCTGTTAAATACAAACACGTGTTTATACATATTTAATCCAATAAATCTGTTATTTGACCACATGTCTGATCTTCATTTGAGTAGATCTGTCCTGAATGATATATTACAATTATATTTGTTGTTAATTAAAAATAAAATTCTGTTTTTTTCCCTGTTTAAACTGGTTTAATGGTCAGACTGGGTTTTTCAGACAGTTCCTGGATCACTGGAATTCCTCAGACTGTAGAAAAGGCAGGAGGTGTGTGAGAGCTCAACATACAGACCCTAACTTCAGCAATCTGCTGAATCTGGACCCGGTTCTGTAGGAGCTGGGCCTCTCAGGACTCCACTTTAAGACTCTCAGGGGTGTTCAGACTGGTCCCAGGTCCTAATCTGGATTTGGGCTGGTCCCAGTTAGATACCGCAGGCAGTTCCACTGGGATCAGCCATTACAGTGAGTTTCTGACCCCTGGCATCGCTGGAGACGCAAACAGGTAGTGGAGGACAATGGCCAGAGCCGTGCGCTTCCCAGTCCTGCTCCTGGAGTTTCCCCCCATTCCCTCATCCTGCTTCAGCACACCCACCCTTCAGCACCAACTACATTCAGAGCACGAGCGCTTACCTTCCTCAGCCAGAGATCCCAGCAGACCGTCCAGAAGCAGAACCCAGAGCGCAGCCAGGGTCCCACAGTCGAGCTGCATGCTGGCGGTGGAGGAACCCGAGGAACCCGAGGAACGTGATCTCTGCAGACGAATTCGCCCCAAAAAACGAGGAGATGAGGGTCAGAAACGGGGATTGGGCGTCAGCTGGGCCTCGCAGCCATGGACCGCTCCAAAAGCCGCATCCACAGCACGGCGCCAGGAGCCCGAAGTCCAGCGAAGTCCAGCAGCAGACCTCTGGAGATTCTACCACACAGACTGGATCTCCTCCAGCCTCAGGAAAAACCACGGAAGTTCCCAAACTTCTCCAGCCAGGTCCTCCTAAAGCTGGTCCTCCTAACGCTGGAAGCTGGCTGGCTTTGGCCGGTTGGATGTTCTGGACCTTCTCGGTCTACTGAAGCTTCAGATGTCGCACTAATCCCCTCCAGAAGGATCCTGTTGGGCTGGTGGTTGGTGTCGGGGTTGGGAGGGGGTGTTAAAAGCAACCCGGTTCCTCTACAATAATAATAATAATAGTGTAGAGTAATTGGACCTCTCCAGTCCTCCAGCAGGTCCGGCAGAAGAAGCTCTGGGTTCTCCCTCCTTTGTATGACACACAGACAAATCCCTCAGACCCCGAAGCAGCAGAAGGACTCCCCCCAGGTCCACCCCTCCAGCTCCCTCTCGCCTCGTCTTCCAGCGATCACAGTGTATCAGAACCGGGAGCCCAGGTTCTGGTTCTGGAATGTGGAAGGGCTGCAGAAGAAGGGCTGTATCCGTGTAGCTGAGTCCGTCCACTCCGGTCCGCGCTGCTCCACAGCTGCTGTAATGTGGTCAACACCAAGCAAAATGCGCCAACCTCCCTCCCTCCAAGCCCCGCCCACTTCTGGCAATCCAGTCTCTCATTGGTCAAATCATCACATCAATCCGAAACGACCCACCCCCCCCCTAAAAAATGTAAAAAAAAAAAAAAAAAACACACAAGCATTTACTCAACCATTAAACATGCAGATCATAAACACTTCAATAGAATTAACATTATTTATTTATTTATTTATTTATTTATTTACACCTGAAACAATAATAATTACAAACAAACAAACAATCCTGACACATTTTACATACAATTTCTATTTATTTACTGTTTTTGTTTAGCAATTTGGAAAATGTATAAAAATGTGCCCTAATTCTGTTATGAAAATAAATATATCTTCATTTTTTACATCAATTTATTATTTTCAATAAATATTTTTGAATTGTATCATTTTCAATATCTGTTAAAGTAAATAGATTGAGTGAATAAATTGAGTACAAACACAAAATATATAAATATAATGTTACATATATATATATTATATTAATTTATTAAATTATATTAATTAAATTATATAAATAAATATAATAAATGAATCTCCTGTATATGTGTGCTAATGTTTGTGCACCCCTGTTTAAATTCTGTGATGTTCTGTAAAATGTAAATAAACAAATTATTTACATAAAATGTCAATTTAAACAACAATCTTTTTTATCTATTTGGATTTTTTTTAATGTACCTGAATTCTGTTTATTTTCAAAAAATTTAATTCAGAAATAAATTCTGAAATTGAGTCTAAAATGTGCAGAATATACAAATACAACACAGATAACTGAAATGTTACAGATATTAAAAAACAAACAAAAAAAATATATATAGATAGATACAATACATATTTTAAAATAATGATATAAATAAATATATATTAAATATATACATATATATGTGTGTGTGTGAATAAAATAATTAATATAATTAAATAATAAATAAATCTCATGCAGTCGTGTGCAAATGTTTGGGCCCCCCTGTTTAAATTCTCTGATGTTTGGTGTAGATAAACAAATAAGTGTAAATAAACAAATAATTTACATAAAACATAAATATAAAACTTTTCTGCACATTTCTGACTCAAATTCTATTTATTTACCTATTTTTAATGAATGCTTTCATTTTTTACACATCATATTTAATATTTTATTATTTTTCTTAAAGTTTTTAAAGTCAGTAAATAAACAGTGATTGCGTATTAAAATATGCAGAAGTGTGTCTCTGTAGACGATGTGACTTATTTACACGTTTAACATCAACTATACATGGAGTTTGAGCGAGAGGGGCCCTAACACCAACGTCTGCATGTTTAATGTTAAATAGCAACGATTTAAAAAAGTTTTACAAAAATGATTTCACATCATTTACATATAAACGCAAATAGAGTTAAATCTGTTGTAGAGTTGTGTTTGAAAGTTTGGGCACCCCTGTTTAAATGATGTGATGTTCTAAGTGTGAATCAATAAACCTGCATTTATTAACTAATTTTCAGACATGGTTAAGGGGGGGGGGCACTAATGTTTGCTCATCACTGTAATATTAAAAATATAGAAGAAATGCGAAAAACAAAAATATGTTTGAAAACATGTTCATTTATAATATATAATATAATATATATAAATATAATACATAAATATGATGTTTAGATGGAATCTGTGGTTGGTGTAGTGCAGTGGATGGCAATGCCACTTTCCCAGTGGTAGACAGGGGTTCATGGCCTGGGCATGTTCACCACACTACACCAACAAGGTACTTGGGCAAGACTCCTAACCCATCATTCACAGCATTCACATGTAACAGCTCTGGATAGGAGAGTCCAGGAAACACTGGCTTATATATGTATATATATGAGAGAATGGGTAAAAGTTTGTGCACCCCTGTTCTATTTATCTACAGGAAACTTGAGTAGGACATTTTCTGCATATTTTAGACCCAATTTCCCCCCAGAACTCTTCATTAGATCTTCATTAGCTGGTAGATGGATGAGGTTTAGGAGACTGTGGAACTTCCCTTAGTCTATAAACCCAAACAGAACCTTCTCCAGGTAGGTATTCCAGAAGGTTGCTATGGTTTTGCTAAATGCTTGCTAGGTAGTTGCTGTGGTTCTGCTAAATGCTTGCTATGGTATCCCAGGTGAATGCTTTGGTGTTGCTAAGTGGTTGCTAGGTGGTTGATATGATGTTGCTAGGTGATTGCCATGGTATCTCAAGTGGTTGCTATGCTGTTTTGACATGGACACCAAATAGGTGCTACAGCGTGGCAGGGTGATTGCTATGATGGTACCTAGTGATTGCTAGTGTTTTGCAATTGTATCACAGGGGGTTCCTATGATGTTGCTAGGTGGTTGCTATGGTATCTTAGATGTAGTTACTCTGCTGTTGCTTCATGGACACTAGACACCACTACATTGGGGCAGGGTGATAGCTATGGCATTTCAAGTGGTTGCCATAATGATGTTTAGTGGTTGCTGGGGTGTTGCTATGGTGATCCTAGGGGGTTGCTATAGTATCTCAGACATGGTCACTCTGCTGTTGCTACATGGACAACAGATAGATGCTACAGTGTGGCAGGGTGATATCTGTGGCATTTCAGGTGGTTGCCATAATGATGCTTTGTGGTTGCTAGGATGTTGCAGGTATCGCAGGTGGTTGCGATGGTGTCTCAGGTGGTTGTTCAGGTGTTGGTAAGTGTTACTAGTGTATTTGCATTGTTGGCACATTTGAAGAGCACCAAGGCCTCTGCAGCCCTTCACTCCTCTGGGTTTGCGTGGCACAGCGCTGGAACACTGTCCAGTACACCCACTTTAACATACACTGGACTGCTCCACGCCTCCTTTCCTGCCGAGACCTCCTCATTATCTCCTCGCCGGCTCCCCCAGGTACGGTCACGTCTCTGTAAAACGTTCAGATAGCTTTTAGCAGGGCTGATGTTTGCGTTAGTCAGCGCTAACAGCGGCTAATTTATTTGAGCAGGGCTGTAAAAAGAGTGTGTTGTTTGCCGCTGTGAGGATATCAGTGCTGTACTCTGGTGGCTCATTGTTAAAGTCAGAGATAAAATGTGATCAAATATTTGAATCGGGTTCAGTTCCCACCGTAACCCGGCTCATGTTTCCCAGAGTCACTTCTTTGCAGAGTGATTACAGAGCGCTCCTCTGACAAGGTACTACAGGAGTCATCAGCTCCTACCTGTTAACCTTAAAGGAGCAGTCCAGCACTTTTCCTGCACTGTGGACGCCCCCTCTAATGAGTGCTACTTTCAGCTGCACCCACTGCCGACACAGATGTGCAAATGCACACAATCACACAGCTTGTCTAGTCCCTGTAGAGACGCACTGCCTATAGAATAAGACTCTCTGGAACAGATGAACCAACCCGGATAAACCATGACCCTATTGGCACAGTGGTTGCTAGGGTGTTGCTATGGTATCACAGACATGGTTACTTTGCTGTTGCTACATGCACACTAGATAGGTCCTGCAGTGTGGCAGGGTGATTGCCATGGCATTTCAGGCAGTTGCCACGATGGTACGTAATGGTTGCTAGGGTGTTGCTATGGTATCACAGGGGTTGCTATGATGATCCACTGCTGACACAGATGTGTAAATGCACACACACTGCTTGTCAAGTCCACTACACCCTAAAGGCAGCATGTATCCCTCCACCATTTTAATGATCTGATTTTAAAAGCAGGTTCTAGAGCCGAGCTCTTCTCAGAACTCTGGTAGAACAGTGTCTCAGGCATCAGGCAGCGTCTTCATCACCATTAGGTGAAGAACTTTCTGTGAGGAGCTTTTATTAGAGCTTCAGACGTCTGCTTCCCTTCACCTCCACTGTAGAACCACAGCTCTGACTGGGGGAGGTTATCTAGAACCTCCACAGTAGAACTCCAGCTCTGACTGGGGGAGCTTATCCAGAACCTCCACTGTAGAACTCCAGCTCTGACTGGGGGAGCTTATCTAGAACCTCCAAACCCTGCTCTGATTGACTGTAAACTGTTTAATTATGCTGAGAATTTGGGATAATTTGGGTGGACATTCCCTTTATATAGGTAAATATTAGGGACTGACTGTATGCGTAGGTTACGTGGTTTCGTGGTTTCGTTGTTTCGTGGTTTCGTGGTTTGAAGTATCTGATCATTCTCAATCACACAGATCTGAAACCTTCAAGGGCTTCAAACAAACCTGTCAAAACTGTCTGTTTTCAGAGAGCTGGTGGTGAAACCAGACCTCTAGAGACTTGGAGGAGAGATGTCTTTGTGACACCTGTGTGTTAAAGGGGATCGGTGTGAAGAAAGGCAAGGCTGGCCAGGAGCTCTTCTTATGCTAATGAGGGCACTTGTCTCCTCGTTGTAAACCATTACAGCAGGAAAAGGAGGGGTGTACTGGGGTTTTAGGAGGCAAATTTGTGGCTCCATATAGTCTCTTCAAACGGTTTTACAAAAGAATTACAAAAAAAAAGTATTTGGACACCTTCATATTTTAAGCACTGGTAACACAGTCGGATAGATTACTTCATAAAGTGCTGTGTGATGATATTTGCTCTGACGATGGTAGATGATCCTGAGCAGGAATCCTGGAGAAGAACTAGTCTCTAAAAAGACTGTGTTTAGGACCAGGGTGAGTGTTAGGACTAGAGCTAGACTAAGGACCAGAGTGAGGGTCAAGTTTTGGTTTTAATTTGAGTTTGAGAATTGGCAAACTCCCTCAACTCAATCCTAAACATAGTCCTGGTTCTAAACATTGCTCTGGTCCAAAATCAGCCTTAATCTTAACCCTTGTTGTATACCTAGCCCTGGTCATAATCCTCACCCCGTTTCAAACCCTAACCATAGTACTGGGCATAACCCTCAGACTCGTCCTAAACTGAGACATGGTCTTAACCTTAATCCTTGTCTTAAATTTAGACCTGGTCTGAACCATAGGCCTGGTCATACCTGTAGCACTGGTCATCACAATAATCCTGCTACTAAATCTAGCCCTAGTCCTAAACATAGCTCTGGTCCTAAACTTAGCCCAGGTCCCACTTATGCTGGACTTAACCTTCACCCTGACTGTAATCCTAACCCTTGTTCTAATTTTAACCCTAATTCTAAAACTAGTCCATGTTCAAACCTCTACCCTGGTGTAAACCTAGTTCTGTCCCTAATCATCACCCTAATCTTAAACTCTTCTCAAAGTCTTGGTTCTAACCTCTAACCTGGGTCTAACCCTAACCCTCACCCTAGTCCTGGTCCTAATGTAGCCCTGGTCCTAACTTTCAGCCTGGGCCTAAACCTAGCCCTTGCCCTGACTCTCACCATGGTCCAAACCCTCACCATCATCCTAACCCTCACTCTGGTCCTAATTCTCACCCTGGTCCTTAAACCTAGCCCTGGCCCTAATTCTAAACCTCACCCGGTCCATAATCTTACTCTGGTCCTAAATGTAGTCCTGGTCTTAACGTTCAGCCCGGTCAGCCCGAGTTCAGCCCAAGTTCAGCCCGGTCAGCCTAAGTTTAGCCTGGTCAGCCCGAGTTTAGCCTGAGTTCAGCCCGGTCAGCCTGAGTTCAGCATGGTCCGCTATTATGGAGTCAAAAGTGGTTCTGCTATGGCATCACTCAAAGAACCCTTTACAGCTCAGTTGCCGATCTTTTCGAGGGTCTCCTCCACTACTGCCCCAGCTGTGACCGGGCTGGGGGGCTGGGGGGCATTAGCGGGTGTGAGCTGTGGGAGAAAAAAGTGTGAGGGAACAGGAGCTCCTGGACGAGTCACGCCAAGACATGTTACATCCGACACTTGAGGTGTAAACAGGGTGTTAAACGCTCATCAGGCCGAGAGGCTTTCTTCTCACAGGCCTAAACACGGTCAGAAGACCATCCAGACACTGAAGCCCCTGATACCTCTACACACTCCCGGTTCCTTAAAGCCGTGGTTCTCAAAGTGGGGTGTCTGATTTACAGCCAGGCCCAGATAAACTGACAGGAGCCCAGAAGAGCTCCACCACAACGTCACTTCAATCACTACATCATCAGCCTGCTTTCAGAGAGAACACTGACAGCAGACCACAGACCAGATCTCAGGGTTCTAGCTAATGAGGCTGAGAAGGTAATCAAAAATCCATTTGCTTATAGAGAACCTAAATTTAATCATCTAAACTGAACCTTAGATTTGGACAGAACCTTATTTGCAATGCTCTTGTCGCTGAATGCAATCAATCAAATCCTCACAGCAATGTTCCTTCAAAATCTAGTAGAAAGCCTTCTTCTCTTTGAATGAATAACCAGGTGTCCCAAAACTTTTGTCCATATAGTATACATCACATGTACCATTTGGGCAGATTCAAAGAACCATATTTATAATAGAGAACCTTTCTACTGATCCTTTAAAGCAGCAGTCTGTAAGAATTGCTATTCCTTGCTCTTGAGCTCCCCCTACAGGCAGGAAGTGTAGTTTGTGCTGTGAGCCATTTCTCGTATCCAGGCTCCTACATGCGAATGATGGTACCCAGGTAGGAGATAACATGACCACCTGGGGCCTGTATGGGCAGCCCAACTCAGATCCACATGTTTGTCCCCAGGGTTCATGTTGGTCCCACATGTGGATGCCCACCAGAGTCAGTGATGGTACCAGGAGGGGTCCCATATGGATTGTTCACACCTATTTGGTGGGAAGCCCAACTGGATCCCAGTACCAACACATGTACAAACCCACTCAGAGCCCATGCCCACCTGGAGCCCACCTGGTACCCACCTAGCCCACATTTCACCCAACGATGGATGTTAGGGTGCTATTCCATGTCTAATGGTAACTAGGTCACTTCTATGACGTTCATAATGGTTGCTATGTGGTTGCTATGGTGTCCAAAGCGATTGCTGGGATGTTGTAGATGTCTTTTAGATGCTGCTTTCTAGTAACTATTCCATGTGAAATGTTACTAGGTGGTTGCTATGCCATCCAAGATAAATACTATGTGGTTGCCGTGGCGACCCAAGTGGTTGCCGGGATGTTGCTAGATGGCTTTTAGGTGTGTGGTAGGGTGCTGCTTTGTACTAGCCATTCCATGTCAAATGGTTGCTATGTGGTTGCTATGCTATTCAAGGTGGTCTGTGTGTATGTACTGTTGGCCTGTGTGTGTGTGTGGTTAGGACTTGTGTGCACCTGGTGTGTGAGCATATGTGTATGAATGTGTACATGATGAATGTGTCTGTGTGTGTGTGTGTGTGTGTGTGTTTGGGAAGGTGCCCAAAGCTGTCTGGTTCTGGCCCAAAAACAGGCTGTGCTCTGCATGCTCGTAAATGGGTCAGGAGTGTGTGTATGTGTGTGTGTGCACTACTAAATCTGCTCTGGAGGATCTGACTGGACCTCATCCCAGGCCTGTCCACACACACACACACACTCACTCACACAGGGTGAAAGTGAGACCACAAAAGGTTAGAGAGAGAGAGAGAAAGAAGGGAGAGAAAGATTGGCTCAATGTCAATGAATTACAGCTGTCACTCTCTCTCTCTCTCTCTCTCTCTCTCTCTCTCTCTGTGGTTATTGCACCCCTCCCACTCACTTTGGTGTGAGTGGGCAGTAATGGGAGTAATGGGAGTAAAGGAAGCCGATACCCCACCAGTTCAGCACAGTAGACATGAGCCGAGCAGACTGAACGTGACCTGAGGGATCCCAGGCCCGACCTCAGCCACGCTAGGAATGTCGCCCTGATCTCCGAGCATGGAGAAGTCGCCCTGATCTCCTCATGTTCAGTATCTGTAAAACACTTAAAAGTTAAAAGCTAAAGTGGGCACTGCATACACACACCCTGATCAGCCAAAACGTGAAGCTGTCCACCTGACTCATCAGACCAGGCCACCTTCTTCCATCGCTCCAAGGTCTAGTTCTGAGGCTCACTTGTCCACTGTAGGTGATGGTGGACGGGGGTCGGCATGGGCACTCTGACCAGTCTGCAGCTATGCAGCCCTGTACACAGCACACATTCCTCCTCCCCAAACCATCATTGAGCGATTCTGTCGGAGCACCAGTTCTACCCATATGGGACAGCCCTCATCACCTTTTCGCTTCAGTGAGCCTCAGGTGCTGGTTGGTGGTCTGGCCCTCCCTTCCTCTAACCACCAGATGGGTCTGTAGGTTCTTACCACTGCTGATCAGGAGCCCCAGCAGGCCTTGGAGCCGTTAGGGAGTATTGCATATTGCATCCCAAAAAAAGACGCACCAAAATCATTAAGATTTACATTATTGAAGCTTTTAAAGATCAATGTCTTTAAACTGTAATAAAATGATGAAAATTAATTAATTAAATAAAAATATATGTTTTTATAATAAGATAATGTGTTATTCACATTCATATCACCACTCATTACTGCTATTACCGCCATTATATTTTGTAAGAGATTTCTGTAAGATAACCGTAATAATATGCTGTAACCATGGAAACGAAGAGTGACATCTTTTTTCAATGAAAAAGTGAAAATTGTCATTACCGCTACACACCATTACCATTAGATAAATGTAATGCTGGTATCATTTATATGTATCTAAAGACCCTCTCATACTAGATGTTGAGTGGTGTTGAAAGGTCACTGACCCAAAAAAATGACAACTGTCATTAACGTAACACACCATTACCAACACAAAATGATCATTATGATGATAATGACACCTGGTGAAGGTCATGACAGGTTTTCCACCATCAGGACAAGTCTCACAAGGCTGTAAGACAAACAGTAAAGTGTGAAAGGCAGGTTAAGGTGGTAAATAGAGCCCGACTGAAGATTCACCAATTATATATATAGGAATAATATATATATATACGGATGAATAAGGCCTGCTAACCCCTTAACACTCCCAAGGCTCATCACACACTAAGGTGTATTAGCTACAGGCACTTCTGTACACACTGGTGCGGCTGTTCTTAGATAATAGGACTAGCCCCACCGGCGGGGATCAGTCCAGCCATGGACTATATTTTCTTTGCAATGCCAATTCTCCATTCAGACTGCAGCGTAGTTCAGGACCAGGCCTAATCACCCGAAATATGATTTAACGCTTTAATGTCAGACTGAAGTCCAGGCTTACTTCACAGCTTCGAACCCACCACCACAGTCTAACTCAGAATAATCCTACTGGAACCAGGATGTGTGTGTGTGTGTGTGTGTGTGTGCATATGGGGTGTCTCCTCAGGAGAGAGTGTGTAAAGAGGTGTGAAAAGAGGGGTAATGACAAATGAGTGGAAAGAGAGACGTGGTGTGAAGACCCCAGAGGGAAGAAGTGTGAGGGGGGTGAGTGTAAATGGACGAGTTCAATGGCAGAGCATGTGTGTGTGTGTGTGTGTGTGTGTGTGTCTGGGTGTGTGTGTGTGAGAGAGAGAGAGTTCAAAAGTGAAAGCCAAGAAGGAACTACTGTGCTACCATGTGTGCTGTTTCAAAGGTGTTACTATGTAAGTGAGTGTGTGTATGGATATCAAATGACAGTACTGAGCAAACTCACACACACTTGTGAACCATCCGGTATGACCTGTGGGGGCCAGGACTCCACCCAATGGCTACTGTTACACACACACACACACACACACATTTAGCATTATATGAATAATGTCTATAAGTATTAATAATACACCCTATATGTAATATATATATATATATAGATATATATAATGATCTATATGTTATAATAATATACCCTATATGTACTATATATATATGTGTGTGTGTGTGTAATTTTCTATATGTAATAATAATATGCCCCATATGTATTATATATAATGATCTATATGTAATATTAATATACCCTGTATGTATTATATATGTAAGTATCTATATGTAATATATATATATATATATATATATATAGAGAGAGAGAGAGAGAGATGTAAATACATATATGTAATAATAATATACCCTATATGTATTATATATGTAAGTATCTACATGTAATAATAATATACCCCATATGTATTATGTTACATATATATAAGATTTGTTTATTGAACCTCAGATAATTCTACAATTTTGATAACATTCCAATTAAACAATTTCTCAGAATACATTTTGGTTTATAGATTTTTTCCTGCATTTCAGCGTGAGCTTCGTTGTGAACGCCTCAGTGTTTTCTCTTCTCTTCTCTTCCTGTTTCCTTTGGAAGGTTTCCTCCAGTCTGAAAGACCTGTAAATATTATCAGTCACAGAAGTGCCGTCGCTCCAAACACCAGTAAGTACAACAGTGGCGCTAACGCTAAGCTAACGGTTTGCCCACAGCCTGCGCGGGTTTATATTTAGAGATCTGGGCCGGGGTCTAAAGCATGCACTTTGTTCTATAATGGATCAGCAGCTGAAGGTGCCGCTGAGCCAGCTGTGCTGGAGTTAAAGGAGAACCTCTCTCATGGCTAAGCCTGGTCCTGATCCTGGCCTGAGAAACAAGCCCCAGTGTGTGGATTTCCCATCAGGCCCCGGACATCAGTTTGACGTCAGACAGACGTCGGACTCCTAAAGTCAGACGGATGTTGGATTTTGAAGGAAAATAAAAGCAGGTTGACATCAAAACATCAAAGCTGTACTGATGTTGAATTTCATTTGAAAATCAATCACAGACACTATATGGACAAAAGTATTGGGACACCTGCTCATTCACTGCTTCTTCTGAAATCAAGGTTATTAAAAGAGCTGATTCTGCTTCTGTTGGAGTAACTGTCTCTACTGTCCAGAGAAGAAGACTTTCTACTAGAATTTGGAGGAGAAGCATTGCTGTGAGGATTTGATTGCAGGACAAGCACATGCCTCCTCTGATATCAGCCACCACCTCTTTACAAACTGCCGGCAGTGGAGCATCACTAGGTAGCCATCGGGCCCGCTCCCCAGTTCTAACAGACAGCTGTGCTGGCCAGTATCACAATGGGTGTAATGAGGGAGAGAGCGCCATCTACCCACCAAGAGAGAGCACGGCCCACTGCGCTCTCTCAGATTCCGGCTGCTGATGGCGAAGCAGCATGACCAGGGATTCGAACTCACAATCCTCGGGCCATAGTGTCTACACCTAATCTTAATCTATATCTTAATCTACACCTTAATCTACACCTGCACCTTAATTTACACCTACACCTAATCTTAACCTAACCTTAATCTACACCTTAATCTACACCTACACCTTAATTTACACCTACACCTAATCTTAACCTAACCTTAATCTACACCTTATTGTACACCCACACCTAACCGTAACCTACACCTTAATCTATATTTACATCTAATCTTAACCTAGACCTTAATCTACACCCTTACCTAATTTTAACCTACACCTTAATCCATATCTAAACATAATCTTAACCCACACCTTAACCTAGACCTTAATCTACACCTAAACCTTAACCTAGACCTTTATCTACATCTAAACCTAATCTTAACCTACACCTTAACTTACACCTAAACCTTAACCTAGACCTTAATCTACACCTAAACCTTAACCTACACCTTAAGCCACACCTAAACCTAATCTTAACCTACATCTTAACATACACCTTAACCTACACCTAAACTTTAACCTACACCTTAATCTACACCTAAACCTAGTCTGAACCTGTGGTCAAAACCTGGGGTAATTTCTATGTGAGATCATGTTGTCCCTGTTCAACCCCACCCACCTCCTTCAGAACCCAGAACCAAGCGCTGCATTACGGAGCTCAGAGTCCCACAGTGCTCTTCAAACTTTTACCTCGGTTTTCTTGCAAATCAGCTACAAAACATGATGAAATAGATCAAACCCAGCCTGGCAGACAGACCCTGGATCTTCACTCAACAAACATTATGCAAAGATATTCAAATCTCAGACTTTAAAACCACCCCTGCTTTAACAATGTAGCAGTGGCAGCAGCTCCGGCAGCCTGGTGGAAATTCCACAGGATTACAAACTCGTCACTCTCCGCAGCTACCCACACTCCCATCTGGAGCCACCTGGATTCTATCACCAACAGGAAACTTCAAACTTCCTGTTCAGACCTGAAAAGGTGGAGCACATCTTAGGTAGATATTTCACAACACCACCCTTATCCACTTCCACAAGCAACCCAGGGTTGGGACACCAAGAGCAGTCACACCAGCAGCTGAGATCATGTGTGTGTGTGTGTGTGTGTGTGTGTGTGTTCAATCACCACCTTAAACAAAAACACATCAGACTTACCTATAATAATATCAAAAATCTCAAACATACATATATGTGTAAATAATTAATAATATTGTGTGTGTGTGTGTGTTTTGTGTATGTATAGTGTGTGCATAATGTATGTGTAGAGTGTTTAGTGAATGTATAGAGTATGAGTGATTATTGTAATTCTACACATGTGTATAGTGTGTGTATAGTGTATGTATAGTGTATGTATAGTGTGTGTATAGTGTGTGTATAGTGTATGTATAGTGTGTGTATAGTGTATGTATAGTGTGTATAGCGTGTGTATAGTGTATGTATAGTGTGTGTATAGTGTGTGTGTAGTGTATGTATAGATTATGTATAGTGTGTATAGTGTATGTATAGTGTGTGTATAGTGTATGTATAGTGTGTGTATAGTGTATGTATAGAGTATGTATAGTGTGTATAGCGTGTGTATAGTGTGTGTATAGTGTATGTATAGTGTGTGTATAGTGTGTGTGTGTAGTGTGTGTATAGTGTATGTATAGAGTATGTATAGTGTGTATAGCGTGTGTATAGTGTGTGTATAGTGTATGTATAGTGTGTGTATAGTGTGTGTATAGAGTATGTATAGAGTATGTATAGTGTGTGTATAGTGTGTGTATAGTGTATGTATAGTGTGTGTATAGTGTGTGTATAGTGTATGTATAGAGTGTGTATAGTGTGTGTATAGTGTATGTATAGAGTAAGAATAGTGTATGTATATTGTGTGTATAGTGTATGTATAGAGTAAGAATAGTGTATGTATATTGTGTGTATAGTGTATGTATAGAGTAAGAATAGTGTATGTATATTGTGTGTATAGTGTATGTATAGAGTAAGAATAGTGTATGTATATTGTGTGTATAGTGTATGTATCGTGTGTATAGTGTGTGTAGTGTATGTATAGAGTATGTATAGTGTGTATAGTGTGTGTGTATAGTGTATGTATAGAGTATGAATAGTGTATGTATTGTGTGTATGTATAGTGTATGTATCGTGTGTGTATAGTGTGTGTGTAGTGTATGTATACAGTATGTATAGTGTGTATTGTGTGTAGTGTATGTATAGAGTATGTATAGTGTGTGTGTAGTGTATGTATAGATTATGTATAGTGTCTATAGTGTGTGTATAGTGTGTGTATAGTGTGTGTATGTATAGAGTATGTATCGAGTGTGTATAGTGTGTGTGTAGTGTATGTATCGTGTGTGTGTATAGCGTATGTATAAAGTATGTATTGTGTGAGTAGTGTATGTATAGAGTATGTATAGTGTGTATAGTGTATGTATAGAGTGTGTATAGTGTATGTATAGAGTATGTATAGTGTGTATAGTGTATGTATAGAGTGTGTATAGTGTATGTATAGAGTATGTATAGTGTGTATAGTGTATGTATAGTGTATGTATAGAGTGTGTATAGTGTATGTATAGAGTGTGTATAGTGTATGTATAGTGTGTGTATGTATAGTGTATCGTGTGTGTGTATAGTGTATGTATAGCATGTATAGTGTGTGTATGCTGTGTGTATGCAGTATGTATAGCGTATGTATAGAGTGTGTATAGTGTATGTATAGAGTGTGTATAGTGTATGTATAGAGTATGTATAGTGTGTATAGTGTATGTATAGAGTATGTATAGTGTGTATAGTGTATGTATAGAGTGTGTATAGTGTATGTATAGAGTATGTATAGTGTGTATAGTGTATGTATAGTGTATGTATAGAGTGTGTATAGTGTATGTATAGAGTGTGTATAGTGTATGTATAGTGTGTGTATGTATAGTGTATCGTGTGTGTGTATAGTGTATGTATAGCATGTATAGTGTGTGTATGCTGTGTGTATGCAGTATGTATAGCGTATGTATAGAGTGTGGCTCTATCCAGAGGGGCAGTTAGGAGGCCTCGGCAGCAGCCGAGCACAGTGTGAGGAGTGGACTTACTGTCATGCAGCGCCAAGTCAGTTAGCTTAGCAGAGTTAGCTTAGCTTGTAGCAGCTTGTGTGTGTGTGTGTGTGTGAGTGTGTGAGGGGGAGGGTAGCAGGGATGGGGGGAAATATTTGACTTTCGGCCAAAATGTAGTTTCAAGAGACTATTACATATGTAGGTTGTCCTTATGTAGTCTCGGGTTCAAGGTGATTTTCAAACACACACACGCACACTCACACACACACATAAACACACACTCACACACACACACACACACACACACATAAACACACCACAAACACACCACAAACCTATGCCCCACCAGACCCATTTTAATTGGGGATATTAGAATAGAGATAACATGAAAATGCTCTGTTGCCATGGTGACCAGGCAGGACTGAGAGGTGTAGAGGGGAGTGTGTGTGTGTGTGTGTGTGTGTGTGTGTGTGTGTGTATGAGACAGAGAGACGCACACAGACGGGGGGGGGGGGGGGGGTACGTTGAGTTGTGGAATGCTGAAATAAAATACTGAGTCAGATTCACAACAATTTACCACAGAGAGAGAGGAATGTGTGTGTGTGTGTGTGAGAGAGAGAGAGAGAGAGAGAGAGAGAGAGAGAGAGAGGTTGAAAAGCTGCTTACACAGCCAGTCCTCTGTGTGTGAGGGATGGTGTGGTGGGAGTTTAGAAGAGAAAAAGGATAAAAAGAATTTTTTCTGAAACCAAATATCCTCAAAAATATATATCCCAGAAAATAAACATATATATATATTTGTGTGTGTGTGTGTGTGTGTGTGTAAATACAAGTGTCTATATATAATAAAATTCTACCCCCTATATATTATTATATATGCAGTTATCTATATGTAATAATAATATACCTTATATATATGTGTGTGTGTGTGTGTGTGTGTGTAAGTATCTGTGTGTAATAATAATATACCCCATATTTACACACCTTTAAGAAAGAGAGAGAGAGAGAGAGAGAGAGAGAGAGAGAGAGCGATAGAGAGAGAGAAAGAGATATATATATATATAGAGAGAGAGAGAGAGAGAGGCATATGTAGCTATGACAGTGAGAATGTGTCTCAATTTCAGCTTCTTTAATGTAAGGTATAAAGGACACACACACACACACATACACACACACACACACACACACACACACACAGAACAAAAAAGTGGCATTGCTTAAGGCCTGACACTCACACACACACTTTTAAGAGTGTGGTGACATCAGGCAGAAGGAGGCCAAGGGAGCAGCCACTTCCCACACACACACACACACACACACACCGTTGTCTGCCTCCCTTGGTTCTCAGTGCCTGACCCATTTCCTCTCTCACACAATGGGCAGACGACCCAATCAGAGGTGCACCGCTACTGTGTGTGTGTGTTAGTGTGTGTTCTCACACTCTGTGTTTGCTGATTTGTCAGAGCTTTTGTGACACTACAGCTTACCTCCTTCACCTTGACCTTATTTCCATTAACGCTGACCCCCACACCCCCCCCCCCCCCACAATCTCTCTCTCTTGCTCTCTCTCTGTCTCTCTCTCTCCCCCCACCCTCTCTCTCTGAGAGTAGAGTGAAGGTGACAGCCGTAGCCGATACTTAAAGCCTGTCTCAGTTTCAGCATCTCCTCAGGTAAAACTCAATTACACACACACACACACACACACACATACACACACACACACACGTCTGTCCGTCACACTCACGGTGGTATAATCTGTAATTACACTTTATAAACACTTCAGTCTGAAAAACTCATCTGCTGCCTTCTGGTGCTGCTGCTCGAGTGTGTGTATACGTGTGTGTGTGTGTGTGTGTGTGTGTGTGATGGATCTCCAGTCAGTGTGTCAGCACCCACTGGGGTGAAAAAGTTTACATCACTGCATATGTAGAAGCACACACACACACACACACACACTCACACACACACACACACTCACACACACACACACACACTCACACACTCACACACACACACACACACACACACACACACAGAGGTTAATGTATATCAGAGCAGCCAGGAAGCATCTTTGTAGTGACTTCCTCATGGGAAGAGGGTGGAGAGCAAGAGAGAGAGATAGAGAGAGAGAGAGAGAGAGAGAGAGAGAGAGAGAGAGTGAGGGAGAGAGAGAGAGAGAGAGAGAGAGAGAGAGAGAGAGAGAGAAAACAGGAGAGAGAGAGAGAGAGAAAGTTGGTTATCAATAATCAATAACTAATAACAGTAATAGTAATAAGTGATCAGTCAGTGGGGGTCTTGGCTGGTGGACCCCCGCAGGGCTGTTCTCAGAGAGCAGAAGTTTCTGGATTCTCAGCTCCAGGAACCCGGAGCTGCAGTCATTACAGTGCAGGATCGCCACCTGGTGGACAACAGCGGGTACAGCCGACTGGCACCAAAAGAAACTACAAATAAAAAAACTAAATAAATACACTATAAATCATCTGTAGATGGTGATCATTACTAAACACATTCAGTCGATGTATAATGTACCCATAGTGACTATACTCCAACAATAACAACGCAATCATAACATCTCATAACAACTGATATTAAAGAAATTGTGGTTAAACCATATAGAAAACATATTTACAATAATAACTGATGTGTAAATAAAATATTTGCAAATTCTCATTAAAAAGGATAGAAAACTGAATAATGCAAAATGTAGTAAAGTGTATAAATAACTAGGTGCAAAAAATAATATTTAAGAAAGTGAAATGGATCAAATGTAATAATGTAATTTAACAAGAATATGAAGTTAATAATTTATGTAATATGCATTAAATTACTGTCAAGTGCAATGTAAAATGTATCAAATACATAAAAATGCTAAATATATATATATATATTTAATGCAAATCTGAATGCAAAATATATTATATTGTTCAATGTATCAAATATGTTATAAAAGGTAATGTAAAGTCTGAATATAAAATGTATTACATAATTGTAAACTTCAATGTAAAATGTATCTAAGTAATGTCAAATTGAATTTCCAAAATGAAATGTTTAAATATGTAGCAAATATATTAATCCATGCATTAAAAATGTATAAAATGATTGAATATCTGAATGCAAAATGTATTATAGTGGATTAAAATGTAAACTTTAATGTAAACTTTATCAAATGTAACATTCTGTGTAAAGTGTATGAAATTAATTTAAAATACCTATATAAAATGTACCATATTCATTTAAATATTTAGTGTACAGTTTATCAAACAAATGTAAAATTGAATGTTAAGTATATCAAATGAATGTAAATAATTCATATAAAAATCAGTACTTACTTTTATGGCATGATCGTGAGTGTGTGAACAAAAACGGTTTCCCAGAAAACTTTGTAACATAATAGTTTTTATTATTTTTGTAGCTAATTCACAACAAGCGTTTCACTGAAATTAAACATTTTCATATTCTGATATTGTCATTTTTAAATCTCTCTTGCAAGATAAATCATTTTAAATATACTTTCTGCGTCAGGTGACGTCGTTTCATAATGATTTCTTTTTCAAATAAAAAGCAATATGTTTCATCTGTTCAGGACTATAATAATAATAATAATAATAATAATAATAATAATAATAATAATATGTTATGGCGATAGAAAGAGATAAAATACATTTGATTCTTGGAAATAAATAAATTTTAACTCAATTTATTCAGTTTAGAGTGAATCTTTATATTTCTCTTGATAATACATTGCTGTGTATATGTGTGTATGTGTGTGTGTGTGTGTGTGTAATGTTTTAAAAACAATATATTTTATAGATTTGTTTTCAAAATAATAAATTTAGAGACTGGTGTTATGGGCTGTGTGTGTATGTGTGTTATTGATTAATACTAAGATTAAAATGCTGCTTTGATTTGATCTTTCAGAATAAAGTAACATCTGAAACCACAGCACTGCATCTCTCTCGCCACACAGACGTCTCAGTAAACAATCCAGTAAGCAAGTAAATGTAAACAAATAAATAAACAAACAAACAAACTAAAGAAATATATAAAATTGGTGCGTAAATAAAGGTCACTGTGAACAGCCACTGCACTCAAAACACACTTCAATACCAAAGAAAAGGGAAATAAAAGGGAAAATGAGAATAAACTGCTTTTCACGTTAAAACAGCCGTCAAACCCCCTTATTATTGAGTGCAAATGTGTGTCAGCTGTTCATTACTGGGCACATAATAACACACACACACACACTCACACTAGTGTGCATTGGCATATGTGTGTGTGTGTGTGTGTGTGTGTGTGTGTGTGTGGTCTATGAATGATCTTCTGTAAAACTTGGTGTAGCTGAGCTGAGCTTCACTGTAGAGAAACTGACCCACTCTGATTTCTGTACAGTGGTGGTGAATGGAACCAGGCGTCGGTTGCCATGACTACAACACAGATACAGCCCATAATTTACCTCCTATCCAAACCCACCAGTGCAGCTACACGAGTCTTCTGAGTTTTATATGGAATGATGATGATGATGATGATGATGAAGGTAAAATAGTGAATAGAGAATCTCCACTAATGCAGTGTTCTTTAGGGACTACTTTCTGTAGCTGCACTACACCCTGCAGCATGTATCCCTCCACCATTTTAATGATCTGATGTTAAAAGCAGGTTCTAGAGCCGAACTCTTCTCAGAACTCTGGTAGAACCGTGTCTCAGGCATCAGGCAGCATCTTCATCACCATTAGGTGAAGAACTTTCTGTGAGGAGCTTTTATTAGAGCTTCAGACGTCTGCTTCCCTTCACCTCCACTGTAGAACCACAGCTCTGACTGGGGGAGCTTATCTAGAACCTCCACTGTAGAACTCCAGCTCTGACTGGGTCAGGTTATCTAGAACCTCCAAAAGTCCACTCTGGATGACTCTGTTGATTATGATGAGAATTGTGAAGAGTCAGTGTTAATGAGCTTTAAGGTAACTGCTTGTTGGTGTGGCTTCCTGTACAGTTGGACAAAGCTTCAGAGTAACAGTTCTCTCAGTCTTCACATTATAGAGTCACTATAGGCACAGCATCTGCCCATAGACGAGTACTGTGTGTGTGTGTGTGTGTGTGTGTGTGTGTGTGTGTGATGGAGTGTAGGGTACAGATGAAGCAGATGGAGATCAGGGAGAACGTGTCTGGAATATCACTTTAACCTCCAATAGACTCCAGAAGATCAGTTTGGCCTGCTATGGTATCCCAGGTACTTGCAGCGGTGTTCCTAGGTGGTAGTTATGGTAGCCCAGGAAGTTGCTAGGGTGTTCCTAAGATCCTAAGGTAGTTGCCATGGGGTCCCTAGGTGATTGCTATGCAATGTTTTTCTTAGGTTGTCGCTGTGGTATATCAGGTGATAGCCTGATACTAGGTAGTGGTTATGGTAACCCAAGTGGCCACTATGGGGTTCCTAGTTGGTAGCTATGGTATCGCAGGTGCCAAAATCAAATGTGTTATAATAATAATAATAATAATAATAATAATAACAATAACAATAATTCCTAGAAATGAACTCATTTTTCTATTGGCTGTTCATAAGTGCTGAAGCCTGTGTGGTGAAGGAAATGTAAAGAAAAATGTAGGTTTAAACCTTTTGATCAAAGAGAGTTTCAATATGATAGAGGTCAGATCAGGTCAGTACTCTGGTTTGGCCACAGGTCAGACGAGCACCTTCAGATGATCAGTTTTCTACTCTTAAAATAAAGGAGCTTCAAAGGGTTGAGTCACGGCATGTGTTGGTTCCATAAAGAGTCACGTTTATAACAAATCTTAGATTTAACAGAATATAGATTTAATACCTGCTCGTATTTCACAAACATGGTTCTTTATGGAATAAAAAGTCATCAGATGAAGATCAGCTTCAGATGATCAATTTAAGAAGACCAGCGTCAGATTATCAGTTTAGGAAGATCAGCTTTAGAAGATCTGCTTCAGATGATGGGTTTTAGAATATCAGCTTCAAATGACCAGTCTCAGAAGATCAGCTTCAGATGATCAGTTCAAGAAGATCAGCTGTAGATGATCAGTTTCAGAAGATCAGCTTCAGATGATCAATTTAAGAAGATCAGCTTCAGATGAATAATTTCAGAAGATAAGCTTCAGATGATCAATTTCCGAAGATCAGCTTCAGATGATAAGTTTAAGAAGATCAGCTTCAGAGGATCAATTTAAGAGAGACCAGCTTCAGAGGATCGGTTTAAGAGAGATCAGCTTCAGATGATCAGTTTAAGAAGATCAGCTTTAGATGATCAGTTTCAGATGAAGTGGATGATTCAGATCCTGCAGAACATTCTTGTCATTTTACCTTCACTCAAACCAACAGGCTGAAAAATATAGTTCACATTTAATAATGGTGTATGTGTGTGTGTGTGTGTGTGTGTGTGTGTGTGTGTGGACTCAATGGCTTGTGTTTGGTCTGGTGGAAGATCATTCTTAAGGGTTGGGCAGAAGTGCACCAGCTGCTACACTTTAGACTAAAGGTTGGGAAGCAAAACTAATTTAGTAAAAATGAATAATTAATAATACATTCTTCACTGATAATGAGAAATGTTTTGGGGGCAGTGGTTCTCAAAGTGGGGTCTAGGAACCCTAGGGGGCCAAGATGTTTAGTTAGCAATTTTATTTCTGAGCCAATAAAAACGTCCTATAGTATCCCTGGATATTGCTATGTGGCTTGTAAGCTGTTGTAGGCTATCCAAGATAGGTAATTCCTAGGTGGGTGCTATAGTGTCTCTGGTTATTGCTAAGGTGGGCTCTTAGATGGTTGCGTTTGTATCCCAGGTGGCTGATATGGGGTTCCTAGATGGCTGCTATGTTTTCCCAAGTGGTTGCTATCAGGTTCCTATGTGATTGGTAGGGTTTCTCATGTGGTTGCTATGGGGTTCCTAAATGGTTGTTATAGTATTACTGGTTATTGCTAAGGTATGATTCCTAGGTGGTTACTGTGGGGTTCATAGTTATTTACTAAAGAATCCCAGATGGGGTTTCCTTTGTGGTTGCTATGGTATCCCAGGTGGCTGACATGGGGTTCCTAGATGGTTGCTATGTTATGATATCCCAGGTGGTTGCTATGGTTACTTGATGGTTGGTATGATATCCCAGGCAGCTGCTAGGTTTTACTAGGGGGTTGGTTTGGTATCCTACATGGTTGCAAGGGTGTTAATGTTCAATTAAATGTTGCTTCCGAACGTTTGGTCTGTGGTGTAGCGCAACTTACACACATTTAGATCTCACTTTTGAAGGCAGCTGATGTGTGAGTGTGTGAGTGTGTGTGTGTGTGTGTGTGTGTGTGTGTTACAGGCCAGTTATTGTAACACTGCTTTGATGTGGTAGAAAAGAAGGCAAGGAAGTTGTAGTTCATAGTTCGGTGCATTGTTTCCTCCCTCAGCAACAAACAAAATTTGACCAGGTGTGTGTATGTGTGTGTGTGTCAGTGTGTGTGTGTGTGTAAATTAAGGAAAACATAGCCCATAGTATCACGTGTGGCTTTGAATTCTGTGCAGCAAGACAAAGACAAACTGATCAAGAGTCCTCCGTCCTTCCCTTTTTCTTTTCCTTCGCTCGTCCCGTCTTTCCCGCTTCCTTTCGGTGGACAGTCTTCTCTCTTCCCATCCCTTCCCTCCGTTCCCTCATCCCTCTTGCTCTCTTCAGCACATCAGATGTCTAAAATAACTCAAAAGTGTCTCGGAAAAAGTCACAGTACGTAGATTCCTCGTTATAATATTACTGTTAATAATAAATATACTTTCGTTCGATTGGGTTTTCCTTCAGTGTGTCCTCCGTCCCTTTGGACACTGCTCTTCTCTTTCGTATCGTTCCTTTAAATGTCAATGGCAATGTCTCTATCTCACTCTCTCTCGCTCCTTCGCTCGGCCAATTCCTCCTCTCTGTGTGGACAGTGAGAGAGAGAGAGAGAGAGAACGGGAGAGATAGGGAAGGAAGGAGTCCAACGCAGTAAAAAAAAGGAAGGATTTTATTGTTTCGTTCCGTCGTTCCGTCGCTCGGAGACTGTGGTTTTCCTCTTCTTCCCTTTTCCCCTCGTTTCATAGCGACAAAGGGGGAATTATTGAGTAAAAACAGGTCGACAGCCCTGTACAAGAGATATAGCGATGCACGCAGCGAGAGAGAGAGAGAGAGAGAGAGAGAGAGAGAGAGAGAGAGAGAGAGAGAGAGAGATAGCAGAAGGCGAGGAAAGATGAGAAGATGAGGATGGAGGAAGAAGAAGTTGAGATAGATGGAGGAATGGGATGTGTGGAGTTTTCCTGTGCTTTTCCACACGCAATCCCAGAATTCCTTTCTCTTCTCTTTTCTTCTCCTTCTCTCTCTCTCTCTCTCTCTCTGGGTGTTAGGCTGAGTGGTGTGTACTCTCTCCTCTTTCAGAGCTCACAGGCGTTCCCTGGTGGGGATCCAGATGTATGGTCCAGACTGCTCCTCAATCACAGACTTCACCTTGTGGTAAACTTCCTCAAAACTGTCCCCCTCCACCACAGCTGAGCGAGAGAGAGAGAGAGAGAGAGAGAGTTATAATGAGTCTGGGTATGGATGGAAATGGTTATGGATGGGAATGGTTATGGATATTGGTCTGGGTCTGGATGGGAATGGGTATGGATATGGGTCTGGGTAGGAATGGGAATGGCTATGGATGTTGGTCTGGGTATGGATGGGAATGGTTATGGATGGGAATGGGTATGGATGGGAATGGTTATGGATGGGAATGCTTATGGATGGGAATGGTTATGGATGGGAATGGTTATGGATATGGGTCTGGGTATGGATGGGAATGGTTATGGATGGGAATGGTTATGGATGGGAATGGTTATGGATATTGGTCTGGGTCTGGGTGGGAATGGGTATGGATATGGGTCTGGGTAGGAATGGGAATGGCTATGGATGTTGGTCTGGGTATGGATGGGAATGCTTATGGATGGGAATGGTTATGGATATGGGTCTGGGTCTGGATGGGAATGGTTATGGATGGGAATGCTTATGGATGGGAATGGTTATGGATGGGAATGGTTATGGATATGGGTCTGGGTATGGATGGGAATGGTTATGGATGGGAATGGTTATGGATGGGAATGGTTATGGATATGGGTCTGGGTATGGATGGAAATGGTTATGGATGGGAATGCTTATGGATGGGAATGGTTATGGATATTGGTCTGGGTATGGATGGGAATGGGTATGGATGGGAATGGTTACGGATGGAATGGTTATGGATATTGGTCTGGGTAGGAATGGGAATGGGCATGGATATTGGTCTGGGTATGGATGGGAATGGGTATGGATGGGAATGGTTACGGATATTGGTCTGGGTATGGATGGGAATGGTTACGGATGGAATGGGTATGGATGGGAATGGTTACGGATGGGAATGGGTATGGATGGGAATAGGTATGGATATGGGTCTGGGTATGAATGGGAATGGTTATGGATATTGGTCTGGGTATGGATGGGAATGGGTATGGATGGGAATGGTTACGGATGGGAATGGTTATGGATATGGGTCTGGGTAGGAATGGGAATCGGTATGGATGGGAATGGTTATGGATATGGGTCTGGGTAGGAATGGGAATGGGAATGGGAATGGGTATGGATGGGAATGGTTATGGATATGCGTCTGGGTAGGAATGGGAATAGGTATGGATGGGAATGGTTATGGATATGGGTCTGGGTATGAATGGGGATGGGAATGGTAATGGGTTTGAATGGGAATGGTTACAGATGGGAATGGTTACGGATGGGAATGGATGGGAATGGTTATGGATAGTAAAGATGGGTATGGTAATGGATGGTATAGATGGGTATGGTAATGGATGGTATAGATGGGTATGGTAATGGATGGTATGGATGGGTATGGTAATGGATGGTATGGATGGGAATGGTAATGGGTTTGAATGGGGATGGTTATGGATGGTATAGATGGGTATGGTAATGGATGGTTATGGATGGGAATGGTAATGGGTTTGAATGGCGATGGTTATGTATAGGTATGTGTTTTGTCATATATATATATATATATATATATATATATATATATATTATCTATATATTAATTTATACAGTCATATACTTCATATATACAGTAAAGGTCATACATGATGTTCATTATGGTAATAATCATAGATCAGATTACATCAGTCTGTACCTGAGAAACACTCCAGAAAGTCCTGCTCCAGTTTAACGGCTCGGTCCAGCCCTTTCCTCGCCTGCTCCTCCGTTAGACGTGTATTAATCTCCCTACACACACACACATACACACACACACACACACACACACACACACACACACACACACACACACAGACACAGACACAGTCACACACACACAGTCACACATGTAGTGAGTTTAGCTCCAGACTGTTTCCTCCATCTTGCTGGTCTACAGACTGAGAAAGTGTCCAGTAACAGAGCAGCTACAGTCTATAACTGTACACCCGTATAGTGAAGCTAGTAGGTTGCCATTGGTTACGTACAGGACATTCTCCAGAGACTTTGGCCGGACGAAGATGGCTATTGGATGAAGCTGTGCAGCCTGAAGTCTGCGGATAGCATTTGCTGAAACGTCCAGAATACAGTGTTTCCCCTGCTGCTCACACACACACACACACACACACACACACAGAAAAAGGGGAAAAAAAACATCCAATATTAGCTACAACCTGATTTATGGATCAGTGGTATGCACCTGTTTCCATGGCTACGCTACCCCCAATTCCATGGTTACACTGCGCTAATTTTCCTGGTTACAGTTCACCTACACGATATGGACAAAAGTATTGGGACACCTGCTCAAGAGTAACTGTCTCTACTGTCCAGAGCAATCAAATGCTGTGAGGATTTGATTGCATTCAGCAACAAGACCTTAGTGAGGTCAGGATGCTGGATGATGATCACCACCCCATCTCATCCCAAACGTTTTGGGTGGAGCTCCACCACCACCATCAATATCTGAATGCCTTTATTAGAAGGGGTGTCCACAAACATTTGGACATGTAGTGCATGTTGTTCTCTCTCAGTATTACCTGTTCGGCCACCTCTCGGACGCTCTGTACGCTGGTGCCGTACAGGTGGCTGTTGTATTGGCCAGCTTCAATGAACCGATGGCTCTGGATGTCCTTTTCCATTTGTTCCCGTGACGACACAAAGTGATAATCCCGCCCATCCACCTCGTACTCGCGTTTCGGCCGCGTCGTATCTGAGAGACACAGTGATGGCATCAGTTGGGTGCAGAGAAGCCACACCCCTTTAAGCAACTACATCTCTTTTGATGCTCGTTTTGAACCAGAGCTATGATGCTAATGTAGCTAACATGTAATAATCTGTTCAGTTAATCAGTAAAGTAGAAGAAGAAACTAGTGTTGAGTCAGGATGGCAGTAAACCAATGACAGTGAGCTGGGGGAGGGGCTTGCACACTTACGAGGAACGCAGGAGCCAAATTTGTCGGGAAACTCTGACAGCAGGTCATCATTCACCCGGTCCTTCACTGGACCCAGGATAATGATAGGTCTCGCATAATGTACTACAGAGAGAGACAGTGAGAGAGAGAATGGACAAAAATGGAGATGGAGTTTTTTTTTTGGATATGAGATCACAATTCTAGGATATTTTAATATTCATATCTGTGGTTTCTAATTTAGTCACAGCAGAGAAATAATACCCACAAAATATTATATTATATATTATAATATAATATAATATATGAATCATTCATTTATTAATATAGTAACAATATAATTTAATATTATATATCCTGTATAAATATATATATATATATATA
This sequence comes from Salminus brasiliensis, assembly GCF_030463535.1. NCBI lineage: Eukaryota > Metazoa > Chordata > Actinopteri > Characiformes > Bryconidae > Salminus > Salminus brasiliensis. Next base: position 2,150,241 of record NC_132878.1, on the reverse strand, counting down.
TTTATAATAATAAGAAGAAGCTGTAATATAATAACACTGTAATAATTTTTCTCATCCCAGAAATGCACACTTTTATGATTAACTCACTCAAAAATGAAACTCAATAATGTAATAAATAATTACAAATAATAAACCTGAAAATCCCAGATCTGCTAAATTTCCAAATAATAAAATGTAAATAAAATGGAATAAAATGGAATAATTGAATAAATACAAATCAACTTAAATATGTAATAAACCCAGAAATGCAATTACTGTGATTATTATAATGTAATTATTACACCCAATCATGTAATAAAGACATTACAATGTTTTTATAATTTCACAATAATATAATAAATAACTACAAACAATCAACATGAAAATGTATGAATGTCCAAATAATATAATAATACCGTATAATATAATACAATGGAAGAATTTAATATAGATCATACAAATGATGAACCTGAAATGTATCAATTTCTCAATAATGTAATAAAACCCAGTAACATAATAAATAATTACAAATGATCAGCCTAAATATGTAATAAAACCCAATATTGTAGTAAAACCCAACAAAGTAAAAATCCAATAATGTAATAAAGATATTACAAATGCTAAAGTTCAGCTTCCAGACATGGTGGAGGTAGGTTTACACAGAGTGATAACAGTGACCTCTGGAGGTGAAGAGTGGAATCACACTGATGTTACACTCACCTTCCACTTGCGTCACCGTCTCATAACTGTGCGCTGATTCATCTCTACCTGCAACCCAACACACACACACACACACACACACACAGTCAGCTCCACTCTGACACACACCCAACTGAACTGAAGGCTTTGAAGACACTGATTAAACAGCACTCACCCTGTGATCCTAAACTGTCTCGACTGCGATCCTGTCAAAGTGAAGCAAGACGGAAAATCTCAGATTACATTTAATATTTTTTTTCAAATAACAGCACTGATCAGTAGTGTGTGTGTGTGTGTGTGTGTGTGTGTGTGTGTGTTCAAACAGTGTGTATTACAGTGTCTCTATAATTATGCACTTATATTGGTAACAGACTTGAGCAGCTCCAGGTTAACAGCACAGTGCCTTGCTATACTTGTGGGGACCTTCCACTGACATAATTATTACTGTAGCTAATTAACACTACACCTAACCCTAACACTAACCCCAACCCTAACCCTAACCCCAACACTAACCCCAACCCTAACCCTAACACTAACCCCAACTCTAACCCTAACCCCAACACTAACCCTAACCCCAACACTAACCCCAACACTAACCCCAACCCTAACCCCAACCCTAACCCTAACCCTAACCCCAACCCTAACCCCAACCCTAACCCCAACACTAACCCTAACCCCAACACTAACCCTAACCCCAACCCTAACCCCAGCACTAAACCAACACTAACCCTAAACCCTAACCTCAATCCTAACACTAACCCTAACCCCAACACTAACCCCAATACTAACCCCAACCCTAACCCCAACCCCAACACTAACCCCAATACTAACCCCAACACTAACCCCAACCCTAACCCCAACACTAAACCTAACCCCAACACTAACCCTAACCCCAACTCTAACCCTAATCCCAACATTAACCCTAACCCTAACCCCAGCACTAAACCAACACTAACCCTAAACCCTAACCTCAATCCTAACACTAACCCTAACCCCAACACTAACCCCAATACTAACCCTACCCCAACACTAACCTCAATCCTAAAACCAACTTCAATCCTAACCCCAACACTAACCCTAACCCCAATCCTAACCTTAAACCTAACCCCAATCTTAATCCCCACACTAACCCTAATCCCAACACTAACCCTAACCCCAGCACTAATCCAAACACTATCCCAACACTATCCCTAACCCCAAAACTAAACCCAACACTAACCCTAAACCCAGCACTAATCCAAACACTATCCCTAACCCCAAAACTAAACCCAACCCTAACCCTAAACCCAATCCCAGTCCTAGCTCCAACCCTAAATTCAACCCCAACACTAAACCCAACCCAACACTAAACCTAACTCCAACCCATACACTAACCCCAACATTAACCCTAACCATAACCATAACCCCAACCCTAACCCCAACCCTAACCCCAACCCTAACCCCAATCCGAACCTTAACCTCAGTAACCTAAAGTAAAGCATTAAAAAACATTTCAACTTGTGGGACCACAAAATGTCCTCACAGGTCCTAGAAAGTCAAGTATGGTGCTACATGGTATACACACACACACACACACACACACACACACACACACACTTTGGACACTTTTAAAAAGGCACTCCCGTCAGCAGGAAATAGAACTAGGTGTGTGTCTTCTGTAAAGCTGCAGGTTTTATGAGCATTAATTAAACAACAAAGGTTTATTACTGTGACAGTGAAGATGAGGCTTACCCTGTCTTTCGTCTTTAAGCGGGACCACTCTTTCCTCTCCACCCTGCACAGACAGAGCAGAAGGAGGAGCAGGAGGAAGAGCAGAGAGTCAGTGAGATGGACAGAGATCAGAGTGAAGCTCTGGTACCAACAAGGAGTAAAGGAAGGATCTTCTCTTAGAAACGATTCAATTAGTTTCAATTATTTTGTTTAAAATCATATTTTCATATTTTATTTAAAAATGGTCATGGTTGAATAGTGAGACTTCAGTAGATGGACGTGAGAAACTGTGAACCTCAAACACGGCTGTTCCTCCTTCAAAAGAACCTCCAGCAGAACCAGAACAGAGCTGGAAAATGGGCCGATACCAAAACCCCCAAACTGTTACATCACAGTGCACAGAAGACGAGCTGAAACTCAAATGGGCGCTAGGCTAAAAGCTAATAAAAATTATTACAAACATGCAGTGCTACAACACACTATATGGACAAAAGTATTGGGACACCTGCTCATTCATTGTCTCTTCTGAAATCAAGAGTATTAAAAAGAGTCTCTCCTGCTTCTGTTGGAGTAACTGTCTCTACTGTCCAGAGAATAAGACTTTCTACTAGATTTTGGAGGATGGAGCATTGCTGTGAGGATTTGATTGCATTCAGCAACCAGAGATTTAATGAGGTCAGGATATTGGATGGTGATGATCACCACCCCACCTCATCATCAGAGTACTGGATGGAGCTCCACCACCATCATTCCAGAGCACACAGTTCTTTCACTGCTCCACAGCTCCTCAATGCTGGGGGGCTTTATACCCCTCTACTAGCCCACGCCCACGGCATTAGGCAGCATGGAGCCAATAGGGTCATTCACACTTGTAATGTTTAGGTATCACCTTTGGCAGATATACACATGAGCAATCGGATCGGATATGGGAACACTGCTCCCATATCACGCACAAGTGATGCTCACTCACCTCCTCTTGCTGGGTATAAAGCCAAGCTCCTCGGCCTCGCCCCCTGCACTGACCCGCCGGGCCTGCCACCACTCGTCATCACTGCAGTCTAGCACATGGAGGACATCTCCAAAGCGGAAACTGACTGCCTGACTCAGAAAGCCGCCATCAGCCGTCTTATCGTAATCAAACAGAGCCCTGTGAGAGAGAGAGAGAGAGAGAGAGAGAGAGAGAGAGAGTATCAGATTGGGTGTAGTGTTTATGTAGTGTGTTATATATGTCAGTGCAATGTGGGTAAATTAGCAAGTAGCGTTAGTCGTGCTACAGAAGTGTGTATGCAATCTGTGAGTCTACCTGATGTAAAACCCTCGTTTGGGGTTACTCCTCAGCGTTGTTGTTCCGGAGCCCAAACTGCTGTTCATCAGCTGCTCTCTCAAATCATGGATTTTCGCCTCAAACCGGCTGTACTCTATGGACCCACACAGACACACAAACTGGAATATCACTGGAAGCATGTTAATCCTCAATATCCTGCTCAGTAATCCAAATCCACCAGTTGACAGTGTGTGTATTTGTCCCCAGTTGCTGAGTTAGAAATCACAAGACCCAAATAGTGAAGGTCAAGACAAGACAATGAAGTCCAGAGTTGCGTAGGGAAGTCCCAAATAAAGACCCAAGTCAAGACAGGGAATCCTTGAGTCAAATCCCCAGCCACGCCCAGAGTAAAGTTCACAATTATGACAAGGTGGTGCAGAGACAAGCAGCTCAGAGTAAGACAGGTAAGTTCTGAGTCAGGACAGGTACGCCCTAAACATCACAAGTCAAATTCCAAACAAGACAGGGTCCCACACCAAATTCCCTGGTGGTCCTCTGTTTAGTCCCAAGTCAGGACAGGAGGGGTCCTCTGTTTAGTCCCAAGTCAGGACAGGTTGGTCCTCTGTTTAGTCCTAAATCAGGACAGGGGGGTCCTAAGTCAAATCCCAACTCAAGACAGGTTTCAAATTTCCAGATTTCAAGTCAAGACATAGAAATCACAAGTCAAATCCTAAGTCAAGACAGGAAAGTGCTGAGGCAAATCCCAGGCCAAAACAGGAAAATTCCAAGTCAGGACAGGTGAGTCAAGACAGGCAAGTCCCGAGTCAAGACATAGAAGTCCAGAGTCAAGTTCTAAGTCAAGACAGGTGGGTCCTCAGTTTAGTCCCGTCAGGACAGGGATGTCCTGAGTCAAATCCCAACTTAAGACAGGTTTCAAATTTCAAGTCAGAGTCAGAGTCAGATCCCAAGTCAAGACATAGAAGTCACAAGTCAAGACTAAAACGTCCTGAGCCAAATCTTAGTTCAAGACAGGAAAAGTCAGGACAGCTGAGTCAAGACAGGCAAGTCCTGAGTCAAGACATAGAAGTCCGGAGTCAAGACTCTGTTTAGTCCCAATTCAGGACAGGGAGGTCCTGAGTCAAATCCCAACTCAACTCCAACAAAGGCGAGTCACAGGTCAAGACAGGCAGGGTTACACAGTAAGTCCAGTCCAGCAGGTTCCGAGTCTAGACAGGTAGATTAAGTCCATCCCAAAGTTTGTATGAGTGGGATGTGAGTCAGACGTGGGAAACAGTCACTGAGTTGAAAGTCATAAGTAAGGTTCAGGTCTCGACAGTTCTGAGTTACAGAGTGCTAACAACACATAAACTATTAAACACATATATTTATTTAAAAAAGTATCATAAAATATGAATTATTTCATATAAATGTTATTATAATAATAAAGAATTCTGTCACAGAAGGACTGCTGATTTACCCTCTGGTCTGTACTGGGCTATAATGGTTACAGTCTGTCCAGCGTTCTTTAGCGCAGCTGCAGCTTGTTCATGTGTAGCAGCTCTGAGGTCAACACCATTCACCTGAAATACACACACACACAC